>NW_026930841.1:0-43383 GCF_032062105.1 Saccostrea cuccullata
TGTACCTAGCTGGGCATCCTCAGGTAGTCGGACCATGGTATAGGTGGTGCCTGGTTTATTGTACGGCAGGGAGGGGCAGGGTATCATCTTCAGAACCTCAAATCCCTCTGCTGGCTCCATCTGGACAGTCACACGCTCCAGGACTTGGTCATTCAGAGTGTTAGTACAGTCAAACTACAGACAAACATTAAATGTATCACTAACTATGTACTTTAAAGCAGTGGATATCAAAAAGTCTTGAATTTTAGCTTTGTTGTAATTTTTTTATTCACTCCTGGAGAGCTTTCATTTTAAATGAATAAATTAAAACAAAAAAGATCTGATTTAATCTTTCAACCATATAATTTACTACATGTATAAACTATTACGTACGTATTTATAATAAATAAATTTTATAGTGGGAGAAATGGCCCTGAAAGAATGAATACCGTAAAAGTAGAATTTTTAGCGAGGATTTAATTTTGGCATGATTAGTGAGGGTGCCAAGTTCGCTAAAATTAAATATTGCTAAAAATTAATTGCACTTTAATTGTAATAGCTTCTTTAGAGAGCTTTTAAAATCACTAAAATTATATCTCGCTTAAAATAAGATACAGATTTTTAAGAACAAATCGCTAAATTTGTGTCTCTCTAAAATTTCCACTTATACGGTATGTATACAAAACTTTCTATTTCCAATATCAGAAGGAATATTTATAAAAACAAGAATAAAAAGACAGTACCTGGAATACAATGTATCGTCCAAAGGTATGTTTGATGCACTGCACCACATACTCTGTTTCTGACTCAGTGAGCTCCACAGGCAGAGACGACGACTTGAACAAGTTCCCCAGATTAGCAAACTCTGGTATGGCTCTCAGTTGCTCTGTAATTAAATGTATCAAATTCTGAATTCACAACTAAACATCTTACATATAAACACAAACAGACTGAAGGATTGAAGGCATAATAGCCCTCTTCTTATTGTAATTCTTAGCTGTTACATGATCACACATTAATGGAGCCAGAAAATAAGAATTTCTGAACAGTTCCAGAATGAACTCCCCTTACCAGCGTATACATCTTGTCTGGAAGCTGCCACCTTTTCTGCTTTAGGTGCCGCAGATTCACCTGGTTCCCTCACTGTCAAGACAATGTTTTTTTTTTTAAATTATTCCTTTGCAGAAAATGTTACAATACACTGATTCTCAAATATGATACAGAGTAAAAGAACTCCTGACATGTACAATGCATTTTATGTTTTCATAGATTAATTTTTGAATATCTTCAGTTCTAAAAGTTTGTACTGCTTTCTTCGAGAGCTAGAGAAAAGTTAGAAATTTAATCATTTTTTATCCATGAACAATTTGTACACTAATCTTCCTTACCAGCCTTCTGTTCCGTGATGGGTGTGGTCTCCAGTGGTACAGACTTCATGTCAAACGGTTGTTCTGAGGGCTCCAATGTGTAGTGGTGGAGGGCTCTCTCTAGTCCAACTACAGACACCTGTAAACCTGAAATTAAAACAGAACCCGAGGCTAGCACATCAATTCATCTCAAGTAATTAACAAACACTGCTATAATGAAAAACAAATTTAAAATTGTCATGGTAATAAAAACTTGTCACCAACAAAAATACAAAGGATAGTTACCCAAAACCCTTTTTTTTTTTACATGATACACTCAAATAATTGTTATATTGTGAAAAAAAGTTTATATTGGCAATGATCCAGCAAAAAGTACACCTAACAACAGCCAAATTTTATGCAGATGAGGTTAAAACTGGGCAATTATTTTGAAATCATTTATCAGATGTTTACCATTGAGTATGTAGGCGGAGTTGAGAGCCTTCTGTTTTTGATGGAGGACATGAACATAGAAAGTGGCTCTGTCTCGGACTTCATCGTCCGTGTCCAACAGGCACCTGTAAAGAGAGGGGGAAATTAAACTTACCTATAAAAGGACTAACTCAAATATCAGCTGATAGGGATTATCAGTCTACACAACACAAATGTGGTAATTATAGGATGAGAAGAATAATCCTACCTCTCTAAAAGTACGATACAGCTGGGCAATAATTCCTCACAGTGAGCTCCAAACTTAGCCAGAGCTGATACTGCAGCTGGAAAAGATTTCGCAACATTTTTTTCATAAGAAGCTGTTTGTTTCTATCATTTTCAGAAGATTTTTTTTCAATATCCTTCGATCAATGCAAACCAGTGATACATTTTTACTGACCTTATGTGCCCCTTACAATACATTAATCAATTCTTAAATGCAACTTAAAATTTGATTTTCTTTTTTTAATTCCTCTCCAAATTACATACTTTATATGTATCTTCTGTCTTACCTGCTCTGACTGGGGCGTGCTCCAGGATGACCCTGTTGTAGATAAAGCGGATGTACTTGGAGGGGGTGGGGGTTCTGGGTCCCTCCCTCCCCAGTAGGTGTAAGATTCGGGTGGCCAGGACGGTGTGTTCACAATCCTCAATGAACTCACACAAGTGGGCCAAACCTGTAAACAAACAGATCCATAGGAAGCTCCAGAATTTATACAGAAATATATTGAAAAGAAACTAGGTAAACTTAATAACAAGACATTATGTTCGAGATAACAAAGTTCAACTGTATTAGCATATTATAGTACACTGTCATACCTGCTTCTTTGGCATCAGCATTTTCCTCAATGATTGTGATGATGCTGTCACAGATGGCTTTCTTGTATTCAAATCCTCCCTAAACACATCATTTAAAGAACTCCAATTCAATATTTTTAACAAGCTATATACAATTTACAGTCATCAAAATCCTTTTGTATTATTTTCTTTTTTTAGACAAGAAAAAATTTTCTGCTTGCGCTGTCATTATGAGGATGAAAATTGTTAAAGGAATGAATTTTACCTCATCTCTCAGCATAGAAGACAGAAAGTTCATCAACACATTATGCTTTCTGGGGAACTTTAAACATAGTGATCTAGAATGAAAAATATTCAAAATTAAGAAAAAAGATTTTAAAAAGATCTACATGAATCTTCGATACACTATTTTAAGTGAAAAACTTCGTTGCAGAAATCACTAAATAACTTGTTTACACTTTGACAATACATAAATCTGATCTAGTTACTTGAATCCTAATTTTTGACAAAGTTTGACAAATATTCACTACCATAGACAATAATGGTTTGTGACGATCTTATCTATGTTTGCTGTAGTACTTACTGAATAGCCTGTACAACAACTATCTTGAATTCATCTGAGATTTCATTCATGAAACTGGAAATCTGCTTCATCAATCTGTCCACGCTGCTCTCATTACCAGTCTAAAAATAAATAGCTCTAACTATCTTATCCTGCATTAAACATACATGTATACATAAATGTTGGGCTAATGAGATGTAATAACATTTGAGGTTACCATTTTTATCATGTAATCATTTTTACTGAAGTCTGAACGAAGAAGTTTCTTCTATGCTTTTTCTAATTATTTTGGTTAGTCTATTTTCTTTCACCATTCTTGGTTAAATGTACACATAGAAATAAGAAAGACAACTCCTGTGACATATTCTGTGGTACTGGTGGCAGTAAGAGTGACCTACCTTGAGCAGTGTTGTGATGGCCAGTGTCGCGATGCTTCTGTTAGAGTCTGTGATAAGATTTTCTAGTTCCATATTACAGGCCGTCACTGCAGCTGGGTGCTTCATTGCAACCTTCAACAGACAAATACAGTCAGTAACATGTCCATATTCTTATTTTATCACATCATTTTTTTTTCTACACTTTGATGATATAGGTGAAAATAAATCATATATCCTTCAAACCCTTGTACAAACAAAAAAAAAATTTTCAATTTATGTTTTATTGACAAGTAGAAAAGGATTCATATGAATGGTCTTTTTTTCATTTCCTTTTTTATGCTTTCAACAAAAATACTAAATGTAATAATATAACAGGATAGCCTGGAATTGGTTTGGGTGGGGAGGAGGCCTCTTACCTTGTTAAGAGTTCTGATGGCGGCAAACCTCAGTGTAGGCTTTGGTGAGCTACAAAACAACTGAAGAACTGGGATAGCGGAGGCCAGCTCCTTAGCTGTGGTGTTCTTCAAATTCACAATAGCATGAGCAGCTTCATAGATGACAATCTCGCTCTTGTGTCGAAGACAGTTCTCAATGAAGTCAAACATAGGACTCTCTGTCCTGTAAAATTAACACTTTGGAATAATGCTTTGTATCTCAGATAACGGTAACCAAACATTATCAAACTGTTAAAATCTAAAATTAGGTCAATTCTATTCTCTCATGATTTTAGGTTAAACCAGTTCCAAATCATGTCTAAATATTGAAACTAATTTTTACATTAATTCAAATAAATTTAAGGCACAATGAATGCAATCAAAGAAAACCATTGTCTCACCCTGCTCCCTCCTCTTCCATTAGTTTACTGGCAATACGAATCTGTGAAAGGAAAAAAAAATCTCAATAAATAAGTAAATGGAGGAAGTTACAAACAAAAATACTGTCACACAAAATACCACAGTGTAGCATAACACTTTAGTGGAAACTTTTGTATTTTTTAATTTTCTAGTTGAAAAAAGGTTTCTTTTTAGAACTTTATGTGAAGGGACAGTAAGTGATCCAGACATACCAGCAGACAGTAGGCGTACGGGGACTTGAGAGAGTGCTTGCTGAACTTGCTGACTAACTTGGTGACAGCCAGACGATCATACTTCCTGATGTGGTAAAGAAGACCCAAAGCATGGTACTGAAACATCAATAAAGAGAAATTTCAATATCAAATAACAGAAAGATAATTCTACAATCAGTAATCTGAATTTAATATCCAGATAAGATTTGTTAGAAGGAAAAAACTTTATGCTATGCTTGTAAATTTTTGGTTGAAAATGAAAAACATTTTGTTCTTTACTGTCCTGTATATGACAATCTTTGATTTCAATATTGTGATATTTTTGATGATAAATTATATACTGTGGTACTGATCCCAGTAAAGAAA
Source organism: Saccostrea cuccullata (assembly GCF_032062105.1). Classification (NCBI taxonomy): domain Eukaryota; kingdom Metazoa; phylum Mollusca; class Bivalvia; order Ostreida; family Ostreidae; genus Saccostrea; species Saccostrea cuccullata. Next base: position 4,987 of record NW_026930841.1, read on the forward strand.
TATTTAACTCATGTGATTATAATAATAATAAACGTTTATGTAAGTACTTAGATTAATGCTTTATGCAGAGAAAATAAATCCAACGACTATAGACATGATAAACAATGGTGCAAAATTGTATTGCTTGTAATTATCATATAATGTTTATTTCTTGTTTTCCATTGTATGTCAGTTGACTTCTTGTTTTCATTATATACCAACATGGTGATGTCAATAAATAAATTGATATAAAAATGAATATAAACAGAAAGTTATTAAACAAATGGAAACTGGAATCATATTTTTGGTGGGGGACTAATGTTAGTGGATCTCATGGGTCACCCTTACAAGTTACAAACATCTATTTTTTAAACATATCGATTTATTGAATCTACCATATTTATTATTTAACCAAGAAGCCTAAGAAATAAAGCCCCCAATAACAAGTAACATTATGATTCCACAGTACATAGGTTAAAAAACAAGCTAGTGTAAAGCTTTTCATGTAAAAGGAAACTAATGCACTAAATACAGATATATAGTAAGAGTTCTGACAGGTGATCCATAATGATAAACATAGGTATTAATCAGAGATTACAGAGCTCACCTCAACATATGCTGTCTTTAAGTAAGCCAAAGTCACGTAATTAACCAACATTCTAAAAGTGTATATCCAAAAATGCAAAATTTATGCAATTTTGATCTGATAGGGCTTGAATTTACTTTGGAATAGACCTATCCAAAAACTTCAAACTAGTCGCCCATCAAGAAAATGTAATTCAAATCCAGCATCTGAAGCAAGTTTGAGAGTTTTCATACCTTGATACATCAGTTGTGCAAGTTTAATTTTATAGGTCTTATAGTTTCTTGGTGTTTAACTTGCACCCATAACTTTTACCTGGTCCATTATCTGGAAAATGTATGTCGATTTCGGCATCCAAAGCAATTCCATTAGTGTGCATTCTTAAATGTTTGTATCATCCATGCAAGTTTGTTCAATATAGGGCTCATAGTCACTTGGAAATGAAACCTGCACCAAAAACTTTAACCTGTTCACTCATCCTGAAAATGTTGGTCAGATTCAGCATGCGAAGCAAGTCTGGTAGTGTGCATCCTTAGATGTATCATCCATGAAAGTTTGATCATTATGGGCTCATAGTAACTTAGAAATGAGACTACACCAAAAACTGCACCAAAAATGTAACACTGCTCCAAAAACATTAACGTGGTCATTCCTTTGCTGACATTGCATCATCTGAAACCTTGACTGGTACAATGAAACACACTAGAAGCATCTTCCATGCAATAATCAATATAGGGTATAGAAGTACTTATAAATAAAACTGCTCCAAAAAACTTAACCTGGGACACTGATGCTGAGGGTATCACATAAGCTCCCCCAACTTCATTGAGGTGAGCTAAAAACACCACATGTACATACAAAATATTGCAATTATCCATGTAATTATGACAGAACATTACCTGATTCATTATGTTATCACTGGACACGGCCTCCTGTGCCTCATTCACCCAGCGCTTGACCACCTCAGAGCTTCCCTTACTCAGATGCTACAATAGTAACTTTTATCATTAATTTGCTTGTTTTTTTCCCATGAATGTACTTCTCTTTTTCTTTCATTCTGAAAAATCCTTAATCTTTTTAGGATTTCCAATAGGCAGAAATTCTATCCCAGATTATTAACTTTCAATAGAAAATTCATATTTTTATATTTACATTATTTTTTTTTTTTTTTGGATTTTCCATAATTCTTTTCTTACTTGAAATTTAATGAAAATAAAAGATTCTGTTACAGATCATATTTACCAGGGAGGATACGAGAGCTGCACTGGATACAGCGTGGTTTTTGTCCACAATGGCCTGCTTCATATATCTCTCAATACTCTGTAGCATAGTGTTCTAAAAATAACAAGATCCTATATTTCTCAACTCAACTTTTACAAAATAAAAAATCCAGAACATGTACTTAAGCTGCTGTAAATGCACAGAAGGCAAGAGTTTTAATGCTTAATTTTATAACATCAGTTTTCTGATGTTCAGATTTTTACATGAATAAAAATCAATTCTTGATGCAAAAGATTTTTTTTGGGGGGGGGGGGGGGGGCAGGGGTATGGGTTTAGGAATAAACCAGAATACTAACATCAGTGATGGAACACAGAGCTCTGATAGCTGGTCCCCTAAACTGGTCATCTTTTCCTGTCATGTCCTTCATCAAACTACAATTCAGAGAGTTATCAAAATTATGAATGTCAAGGAGCCAATTCTAATCAAAGTCCTAAAAAGGATTTGTTAAGAGACAAAATACTCTGACTTCTCATATTTATGCAAATAGCAATGCATGGTTGCATACTTTACCTGCTAGTAACAATGATGACATCTTGAGCAATCTTGGACATTTCTTTTATTCCAAGGTACATCAGCCTTCGCAAAATGGGCTAAAATGTGTTCAGAACCATATCATCATACATCATATTCTTTCATGAATATTTTATAGACATTTTAATCCCCCCTCTCTCTCTCTCTCTCTCTCTCTCTCTCTCTCTCTCTCTCTCTCTCTCTCTCTCTCTCTCTCTCTCTCTCTCTCAAATGCAGTGTCTATCACTCTATGATTAAGTGAATTCGAAATTACATAATACTTTTCATGAATAATTCACAAATCTTATCCCCATGTCTCAGAATTCTTATGACTTTTTCTTATGAAAAGTATTATGATATGTAACTTACATCCTTGGCCTGAAAAAGCTTTGTCATGGCAAAGAATGTCTCTGTAGCTTCAGTTGATCCAATCTGCTCTCCCTGAAGGAAGATTTCAAACGAAATTAAAATAAACTTATTAGTTAATCAGTGTCATTTGATTTCAAGAGATATGGTAATTGTCTGAAATTTTTACATCTGACTGACTTTGTAGTTGAGGATAATTATATGATAAATATAAGATTTTAAAAAATCCTACAAACAAAACAATTTATTTCCACAGACACAGTATATGGTTATTTGGTTACCATATGTTAAGAATAACACAAGCATATTCTTTTAACAAAAATTTCATGAATATTTATTTTTTAATGAAAAAAAAAACTTCAGTGAAAGTCTGTTGCGTCCTTTCTTGTGCATGTTGTGTAATCTACAGAAGGAAAATGGTAGGAAAATAACTTGTGTGTCAAGAATTTTTAACTATCAAACAACATGCCAGACAATTACAGACCATATTACTTAGCAGTACTTGACATCAAACACATGTGCCTCTGCTACAAGAGCCTTTAAATCAGCCTTACTGCATATTATTTTCAAATAACTTGATTTTGTGAAAATTATGTAGTGGAAATCATGATAATACCCACCTGATTTATGGAGACTAGAATTTAAATTTGAATATTTTGAGGAGTAGCGTACCTGATTGATCAAGTAGAGAACTTTAGTCAGAATATGGCTGCACTTTCTTGCATTGATTGGGGTCTCATTAAATGTCCTGGCCTGAAAAGGTTTATTAGAAATATAACATATCATGTATTAAGTGTAAGAATGGATAAAATTCACTTGATTCAAAGGCTAACAAAAACCTAAAATGAATATTTTACAATCATTATCACTTGGCAAATGAACTAACCTCCTGAAGAACTGCCGTCTTCTCCAAATTGTGGAATGGATTTCCTCCTCCTAAAAAGCAAAATAAACAGATTGATTGTACGTTGTTTTACACCTGTTTAAGAATTTTCTCTAGTATATCACCAAATACCAGGTAAGAGTTTCAAATTTAACCTTTACTTAGCACTCAGAGCCATTCTTAATCCTGCCAATGTCTACCCTGTCATGGGGCCTCAATTTTTAGGTCTCATCCAAAGTACTTGCAACTTCAACTTCAAAGTGCCGAGAATTGAAGAAGGAATGTTTTCTACCAATCTCAATGACTTACTGCAAGTTCAGTTCAGTTTGGGATCATTTCTGATTCTATATCCCAATCAGGCTATTATACCTTAACCCCCATTCCTCAAAATATGACAAAAAAGGTGACAAAACTAAATGGCTTGTGATTGAGCACCTGTTTGATTTTGAATCCATGGACTATTGTATTTTTCATACGCATGTAACAAGATACTGTGAATGGTTAAAGATAATTATGTATAACTGCAATGCATACTATCAAAAACATAAATACCGTATAATCCCTATTAACCGCCCCGGGCGCTTAGAAAACTGCAGAAAGGGGGCGGTTATTTTAATACTCTTGCTAAAATTTTGAATGTCATATTCTAACTTCCAGAAATCTTTTGAAAAAAAAACAAATAACAGAGAACCACTAAAAATTGTCTAAGGCCATCATAAAAATATTCCTAGATTCTCATCCCCGCCCGCCCCGATTTTAGACCCCCGCCTCGATTTTTTTTATTTCTGTTTTTCTTCGTCTGAATTCTGATCTGGATCGGTATTCATCTACCATTCTACTTTCGTTTTTAAAAATCCCGCGAAAGTCGACATGATTAGATGGTAATTGCTGTAATACATGCGTATATATTTTAAAGAAGGGTCATTGGTTGAAAAAGATTGGTGATGGTGTGAAGTAAGAGATAATTGAACCTTTACTATGACTTTTATTCGGGTATTTTAGATAAAATTACACAGATTGACCAGGTCAATAAAAAATCTGCAAAATTGAAAAAAATAAAAAATATAAAATAAAAGCCGCCCGCCCGCCTCGATTTTAAAAAAAATTCGGATGAGAATCTAGCAATCTATTTATTATTGCCTAACCTTCCTTTAAATTACAATAATCCACCCAAATTATGCTATATGACTCATTTTCCCACTTCGAAAGTAGGGAATAGACAAGGAGAACAAATTTTGTACTTGTATGTTTAACTTTCACTTTCAGAAATACATGATCAGGTCATTCTAAAAATCTTTTACTTTCAAGAATATTTATGTATGAGTTACCCAATAAAAAAATTTCGTTTTCACTTTCTTCATAATGGCGGACTTTTGATACGATTCTGGACGATTTTGATCACTGTAAAGGGGGCCCTTATTTCCTGACAGTTGAAAAAGACCTAAGGGGGCGCTTATAGGGGTAGGGGCGGTTAATAGGGATTATACGGTACTTTAAATGTCAGGTCCAGTTAATCAGTACAATTAGCTACATATGTAGAATTATATACCGTAGCTTTATTTACCTACCTCAGGTAGCTTTATTTAGCTATTTCAATGCAAATTTTCACAATTTTGCTTTTAAATTGAGAAAAAACAAAAACAAAGTCACAAGTATTTGATTACTGATATAAAAAATAGGTAAATCTTAAGAGAGCAATCTAAAGCAGAAATGTTTAAAACTTTGCCATGTTTGCTGCATTTGAACACTTTTGAGCAAAAGATGCTATTGTCAGGTCCAGTACAATCTCTTGATTTAGCTATATAGCTTTAAATAGCTTTATTAAGCTTTTCTGTATAGCTTAATTTAGCTATTTTACTACATTTTTTTCTTAAAGGTGTAATTTTCTCAGTATGCACAAAAAAGCGCACCTTGGTGCAGTGATGATATACAACTTTGAACTCTTCTTAAAATAATGCACGTAAAAATCACTCATCAAATTACGTCTCCTTGCGAGACTTTGAACTCAAAGTTTTACAAGTTTTGGGGCTATATAAAGCAATTGATAATACAGTTACTTCTGCAATGATTTTATAATGGAGACCAATTATGTTCAACAAGATAATTGATTGGTAACAGTTCAGCACAATGAGAAGCAATCATACTTATCCTTGCCTCAAGGCACCCAAGGTAGTGGACAGTTAGTCTAACAATAGAAATTCTCTTTTTGCTTAAAAGTATTCAAAAGCTGCAAAGTTAGAACTATCTTTGATTTTGGTTGTTGTTTTGATAACCCTTAGTACAAATATGGAGTCAAATACGTGCGACTTTTTGTTTATTTTCAGCAAAAACTTTTTTGTGAAAAACTGTATATAAATAGCTAAATAAAGCTATTTTGAATAGCTTGATAAAGCTACATTGCTATTTAAAGCTATACTAGTATAGCTAAATCAAGAGATTGTACTGGACCTGATTGTTTTAGTCAAGTTCTGTCCATATATTTCGTGTGCGATGAGGCATGGATAGTGTGATCACTTGACATTGTGTTGCATGATTACCAATCAATTATCATGTTAACCAGAACTTGACTTCCCATCTATGATCTTAACATGGGGTTTTACTGATTTAAGCCACAATATTACATTACGCCACAAAACGGCTTTTCTCACACCGGAGAAGTCGATTGCTCTGAAATCGAATAAAATATTTCTTTTAGAAAATAGTCACCTTCTTCCTCCTCCTTCTTGTCTTTCCTCATGATGTGCATTTTGATCAAATAAAATGAGAATTCAGTGATGATGTGGAACCGGTGAACATCAACAGGAAGTAATAAAATTTGATGAAGAGCGCATGCGCTAATTGACTTCCCGAGGTAAAATATAGTTGCGAACCCGCATTTACAAAAATTGGAAGAGTGCGCAAAATTAGGTAAAGGGTTATTTCTTATTTAATTGTTCTTTTATTTATTTACATCTAAATAATTGGAAGAGACAAATTAAGGTTAGTCATTTATAACTATTATCCGTGAGCATTTTGCATTTAATCTTGGCATGCATTTCAGGGTGCGCAGCCATAATAATGCTCTTCAAAAAAAGAAACGCATAGTAGAATTTTAGTGACTAATTGTATAATTGTTTTGCTATTCATTGGCTTATCTTTTCCTTATTATTATAACAATCTCATACTTGTCTGTTATGGGCTCTAAATTAGTAATAAAATGTTCTGTTCTGTTCTGTTCTGTTCATTAAACACAAAGATTATTTAGTAAAATGATGCATTGATAAAACAGAAATGTGGTAAGCAACAGGAATACTCTCTAAATGTCATAATTACTCATCAATTTTAAAGTCATAGTCAGTTTCAGGCCATTAAGACCGCGGAACATTAACTGGCAAAATTGGAAATATACAGCTTACGTCATTTCTATCTGTTACAATCAAAACATTCAGTGATAGACAATGAAATGGGCGGGTAGAATTCGACGCAGATGGGGGGAAAACATTGGATTGAAATTGCAGAGCGAAATTCATTTTCAATCCACCTGAGCTGTTTTCAAAGCAAAGAGTGAATGTATGATCCAAAAATCAACTATTTTTCGACTCCCAAATACATATTGTTTGAAGTTCACATTAATATGAGTTTAAGCTTATAATTTTAAGAACGCGAAAGATCATAGAAGATAAAGATTATTTTTCAGGAGATATTTGATTTTAGAAGGGGGGAGGTAAAAAATTGTCGAGTCAGGTCATGGCTTAACATGACAATATATTTTATTTGTAGGATTATAAGAGTGCATGAGTTTTATACTTATTCTCACTGAAAACTGTTGGACAACTTTATTTAAAATTGTTCAGCCCCCCCCCCCAACACAAAGATATACCAGGGACCTATATATATACTAGTTAGTTATATAGGTCCCTGGATATACATATATTTTCCAAACAGAAATGAAATATTTGTCCCTTAAATATTAATTTATTTTTAACACTGGACAAAAAAAATTTCAAACTGTACCCAAATTGAAATTATTTGTCTTCTGGGTCAATCTGTAATAATGTGCCTTCTAGCGTAGCTGAGGTGGATTGAAAATGAATTTCGATCTTCAACTTCAATCCGATGTTTTCCTCTCGTCCGCGTTGTACCCGCCCATTTTATTGTCTATCACTGAATGTTTTGATAGAACAGATAGAAATGACGTAAGCTGTATATTTCCAATTTTGCCAGTTAATGTTCCGCGGTCTTAAAAATCAATACATGTATCTGGTATGCCCCCCGCAGACACAAAAGATAGCCACAAACGGCATCTAATGGAAACAAATGTGTGTAATAAAAACTGTATAGGAATACTCTCCCACTCCAAATGTAGAACTTTGGTCAGCTGTTGCAGAGTCTGGGGATGCGATTGTCTTTGGCAAATCATGTCAATCCATTTTGTTCAATGCTGCTTAATATGGATTAAATCTCTGCAAGAACTGGATTGTCAAACGAGCCGTATGCGGTTGTGTATTGTGAGATTGCAATACGGCTCTAGGATGCTGAAAAATTGAATGGGCATGTGTAGGTAGAACATGGTTAGAGTACCTTTTTCCATCAAAGTCCATTGAATTCGAACCAAATCAATCTTACTTTCTTATAATACCGTTTTCCATATCATTACATTACCTCACCAACTTTTTTAACGTCCTGGAGCTAGGCAGCTTTCTGTCTAACATTCATTACAAAGCATTAGCACTCTTAAACTTATAAGAGTCTTTCAGATAAACATTCTGGACTAGTAGCTAAACCAAAATGTTCAGCAGTGATGCTGTGGTCATTACCGGCCGCCAGGAGGCGGTCGGTTATATGATATGAAAGTTTTAAGTCGCCGTGCGTTTCTGCGGAGTTAGCAATTTGAATAAAAAATATTTAACATTCATGTAATAGAATATTAAGAAAGAGTGTCTGAATGTAAATTAAAAACGCATAATAATCATCAAACTAAAATTTTATGAATAATGGGTTAAATGTTTCATCCAATCCTGATTGACAAATTCCTACGTAACTGAAGTGCGGAGAAATAAGCACACATGTTGGGCATAGTCTAAAGCAAGGACCGCGTTATATGATTGCCTAAACAAATTTTACTTTTTCTACTTCAACAGGATTTGTTGTGTATATGATTTAAAATGACGTGTAAATATAAATACACAATGTACTTTTAATACGGAAAATTTTCAAAATCATGACTTAATCTTAATTTATTATCAGACAGAATATTAGGAGATTTTTCTCCAACAGACAAGGATAAAGCGCGTTTTACAACATGCCAAGCCTTTTCCCGCCACATCTCACACCAAAACAAGACAGAGAAGAAATGTAGTGGTGGATCTAGAGGGAGTTGGGGGTTTCAACATCCTCTGAGCGAGCAAGGAGCCCCATATAGTTGTTACGTTTTATTTAATGTTAAACTATCTCTAGTTAGATAAGTTTAAACGTTAGTTTTAATGGTTAAGTGTTAAAACTACTTAAACATCAAACTTCCGCCAGAGTTCGTTAATAGTATTAGTACCGATTAAACTTACTGGGTGCGGGGACGCAGAGGGCTAAGAGTAAGTTGCAATGTACATGTATTATGTACTGAAGAAAATCCTGGGATGTCGCATTCAAATGTTTAATGTCACAGGGATATATTAATTAACAGATAAATATAAGAATTCAGTTTCTACTTTATTATATGAAAGAATTAATTAATTGGTTTGCGACCGATTTTTGACGCTTGCGTCAATATGTTTCTTGTACTCTCTTGATCTGAGATCTTTGAAGTCGATATTTGGGGTGTTGTGGGGTCAGAACAATGGCATGAATAATCCTCTTGCAATATTGTAGTCAAGTGAAAACGGTCTTGTTAGATGATCTGTGCAGTTCAAGGATAGCTAATGCTTTAGGTGATGTCATTACATTACATTCAAGCAATTTACGTAATCCTCTGAAGTGATGCTGTGCTGCTGATGTCACACGTAGTCTACCATATTTTTTTGCGAACATTGGGTGTTCAGTGTTAATGGTTTATGTTTTATAGGTTAGATATGGCACTGTGCGTAACATTAAAACCACTTGCAATTGTAGATTTCGGTACCCCTGCTTCCAGTCGCCCATTTTCATTTTTGTGCTATGCAACATTCAGATGCAGCATTTTTAGGAAGCGTCATTTTTCAGATAAATCCAGATTCAAAATATCGAGAACCCCCGCTGTTGATAGCCCCTTTGTACCTGAAGGAATTGCATCAGAATTAACAAATGAAAATTGAGATAAAATTTTGCAAAATCAGGTCTTTTTGTCTGTGAGACTTGTAGAATAGATGTAAAGTTAACAATTGCATAAAAAAAAAATCACACATTTCACTCGAATACATCATATCTATATAAAAATAAAAGGTTTGACAAAACTATCATACATTTTTCAGGGCATTGTTCCTATTATGCGTTTTTTTTTTTTTTTTTTTGAAGAGTATATATGTATATATATGTATATATATATGGTGGTGAACGTTTCATGGGGCAATTTTACTTTTCTGCAACAAAAAGGGGTCAACCGACCTTTCAATGAACATTTTCAACATGGCTTGAGAAGGAGCGGGGGTGCATGGGGTGGGGATGGGGTGGTTCCATTCTATTCTACCCACCTTTGAAATCTGAGAAGTCATGGATGAATGGAAATTATGGTAAAGGTTTTAATGAATTTAAAAATGACAATTTTTGGCAATTTTGAACCCTAAATGCATGTTCATGCGGCGGGATAGTGGAACTATAAAAAATCACTTTATCCCTTTTACTGCCAAGTTAACAAGGAAACCAAGTTATATTCTCAATAACATTCAACGATATCTTAATTTTAAGATAAAGTCTAATAATTAATTGGGAATTGTTTATGCATGCATATTACATGTATACAATAATTGTAGAACCATTTCCAGCTTAGTTTGGACTTTCAGTTAGGCGTGGCATTCTTGGCGCTACAAGTTTACTGCCTGGCAAATGGCGAATAGATTCTCAATGGTTAAGAAATTAATAACATCAGGAACTTTAAATTGTTGTTGACAACGATGAGACGACTTAAGCTCCACCTCCTTGCAGGACTTAACAATGTACGTAATTGGTTATTCGATACACTAATTGGCATTTGCCTGAATTTCTATCCCATGTATATTTTAACAGTGAAGGAAAGCAGTGTAAATTTCAGAAGCTAATTATGTAACGTCGAGAATGCCACGCCTTACTGAAATTTAAGTCCAAACTAAGCTGGAAATGGTCCTAGATGAAATGGAATGTAATTACTAAAAGAAAACATGAATGATTCTTCTCAGTGAATCACTGAAATATTATGATAATCTCCTTAGCAAAACCAGACGAAACAATATTAAAATTTATATTTGTCTAGTCACATCAGAAATATTTTACAAAAATTAACCATTTATTTCATTTTCAGAGCAAAAATCATAACGTAAAGCCCCATGGACAATATCTTAATTTTTTGGCTTTTGGTCCCTTTGCTTTCTCAAATAATAACACGAAGCTTAAGACTAAAACAATCCTTTAGTTTATATACTTAGACGAAATTCCTACCTATGTTACTATTGACATTCCTCTTCCCTCCATAAACTATAGTACCTCCAACATTTTGGACCCGTTGCCATGGAAAGAGAAATCGATATCAACCATACATCACCTGTTTAAGTTTACAAGATGAAGACTTTCAGGAAATTTTCTTTCGCTTCTTCCGTTAATTAGCTGCAGATCTGTAGCTCGCTGATCTGAAAAAGATTAGGATGGACGACGAGAGAGCTACAGTACCACTCACTGAGGTGTGCATTTTTTGCGCACAAAAAGTGCGCTGTTTTTTTGTTTTTGTTTTTTTTTTTTACTTTTTTCACCGTATATTTCAAAAATTAAATTATTACTGAGAATGTGTTTTAAACATATTCTTTTACTACTTCCTCAAGACTGCATGTACAAGTCATGCACGAAGCGCATTGGACGAAATTATCTTGCCCCTTATGGCAGTATAAATAGAAATTTTACATGGTCTCATTTTCAGGGCGAGATCGAAAGACTATCCTAAAGCAATGTTAGGGGAAAATGTTTTCTTGTGGAAGTGGTAAAGGGATATGCTAGGAAATATGGTTAGTTAAATTTTGAGAAATAAATCGAGAAACGGCTCAATTTTTGTGCGCAATATACTAGTACACACTTTTTTCAATGAGTAGCACTGTAGCATGCTAGTCGTCCATCCTAATTTTTTCAGACAAGCGAGCTACAGATCTAGCTGCGGCTATCCACCCACTGACCCTCTTCTCACTCCAAATCCCCTTTTCAACCCCCTTCCCCCAAATAACCACGGCAACCAAATTCAGATATAAAGCAAATACCATTTAAAAGCAACAGTAGAAGGAAAACATGTAATTTTGAATGATGAAATGCTAATTCACGTAACTGGTGATCTTATAACCACTCTTGTCAGTGAGCTAATTTATCTTAAGGAAATACAAGTTCATTTCTTTTCTACAAAATGCTGGACGATTTTCTCCTCACATCTTTTATTACTATATATATATATATGACAAAACGAAGAGAATGCATGTGAATTAATGTATTATGTCAAAATATGCATTATATATCCTATACTATATATCACAGCGAGAATCCAAAATCAGTCAGGAGGGCGAAAAAAACCTGGATATGACGTGAAATCTCTAACCCCCCCCCCCCCCCCCCCCCCCCGAAAAAAAAAGAGAACAATCTCATACATACGTATACACTGGCACACACACACACACACACAAAACAGTACATGTACATGTAGTTTGACATTTAACTTTGGATTTTCTTTTCTTAAGAATTTAAGCATGTACTGCTATGCATGGGTTACAATACAATGCCATTAACGATAACTTCTTCTAAAACTAGAGCATTTTTCCCGCCTCGAGCTTCAGGATCGTCTGTTATGTAGTTCGGTTTGACAATTTTCACTGTGACGTATTTTCCATAAAGGGGTGTCTTGCATTCAATGACGTGAGTTTCTCCCGTTTTACTGGGTCCAATGAATGTTCCACAAGTTGACATCTGGGACCAATTTGACATTTTGCCTACCCTGGTTTCAACATCATGTAACCATCTACCTAAAGTTGTGATACCAAGAATGAATCTCTAATCCTCTTGAACATTATTATTCAGATAGTACAATTCTCTGTTATCATTGGACTTTCAGTAAAGCGTGACATTATCAACCTTACATAATTAGCATCTGCAGTTTGTACAACCTTTCATTCACTGTTGAATACCGGTAAACTATACATGGGATAGAAATTCGGGCGAATTTGAGCGAGTTAAAATTATTTAATGACACCGTTTCGTACGGCGAAGTGGTGAGGCTTACGTCATGTCATCGGTGTCAACAACAATGTAAAGTTGCTGATTTTATTAATGTCGTTACCAATGAGAACCTAGGTCGCCATTTGAAAGACGCTAATTACGTAGCTTCAAGAATGACACGTCTCACTGAAAGTCCAAAGATGACAGAGAATTGTTCTAAATGCCTTTAAAACTCTTATGCAATGTAACTACAATGTATTCACGGTATAGCGTAAGCGTATCGACCTGCAATTTGTGCCCTTTATTATTGTTTTGTGAAGTCAATATATCAATTTATTTTTTGATTATGACAAACTTTTAAATATAATGTTTATGCATTTTACTCACACGTGGACTGAATTAATAACTTACCATGAATGTCGATCCTGTTAAATAAAATAATACTTTTGACGACGCATATTTCAGTTCCCAGATAAATGGATAACCAAGGAAATAGTTCATAATCCGTGTGAAATAATAGCCTAATATTATTCACACGTGTACGTCCATCCACAGCATTTTCCCATCTTCTATTGTTCTTAGAGAAAAAAGTAGAACTAGCAGAAACAGTCTTTTTGAGCGCCAGATTTGTTACTAAAGAAAAAATAAGTTAATTTACACCTTGAAAGAATACTTTTTAGAAAAATTATATTAAAATTTGTTGCTGAAGCTTTTTTTATATATATAATTTGTTGATAAAATAATTTTTTTTACATTATATAGTGGATCTGTTCGGAAGTATAAATTCAAACATTTCAAACCTTTGCGGCAAACGTCTTTGTAGTTTAGGTATCTTTCATTACAGGAGCAGACGCCTTCCTTACACGCAGCGCCATCTGGACAGGAATCAGAAGTGGAACAAGGACCAGGTATTAAATACTCTACAAAGTACAGTACTTACTATGACTAAAGAACGTATAGACTCTAAAACGTATAGTACTTAATATCACTATTGAAAGCATAGACTCTAGAGCGTATAGTACTTACTATAACTATTGAAAGCATAGACTCTAAAAAGTATAGTTATTACTATAACTATTCAAAGCATAGATTCTAGTACTTACTATAGATAGTACCCGGTATAGACTCTACAAAGTATAGTACTAACTATTTATAGCATAGATTCTAAAAAGTATAGTACTTACTATAGATAGCATAGACTCTAAAAGTATAGTACTTGCTATAGATAGCAAAGACTCTAAAAAGCATAGTTCTCTAAAAAGTATAGAACGTACTTTAGAAAGTCTAAAACAGTGTCCAGATATAATATAGGTACTTACTATAAGTAGTAAAGAATTTAAAACAGAAAATATATATAAATATAGGTACTTATTATAGTATTTTACTCTCTTTAATGTATACATGTAGAACTTACTATAGAAATTTTAGACTATTAACAGTAACTATATTGTACTTAATAAAGACAGAATGGACTCAATTATTTTTCGGACAAACTGACAAAAAATTAGGAGTTCCAGTTTTATTGAAAAAGCAGCTGTCAATGATATAAAAAAAGCCTGGACTTTAATATATCGTGGGGAATGGTTTGTATAAAGTTAAAAAGTAGTAAGTTTTTAAGTTCTTGATTTTGTTAAAATCTTGTGATTTCAAATTGTCCAATCGTTCTTTGGAATTTTTGTGTATCCACATCTGATTCACACCACTTCTTGAATATATTGTTGCTCAGTGTATTCTTGAAGTTTCTCCTTCACTACTGTTAATATCTTAGTGAGGAGTAAATAAAGAGGTTTGGTTGAACATATACTGGAACCCATGTAACTTTGTTTGTAAGAAATCTTGTGAAGTTTCAGAGTCCAATATATAAAAATATATGGTAGATCAAAATCACTTTGGTTCTTGGGGATATTAAAAATATTTAAGACTAACATTTGAATTTGAAGACTTTCTTCTTTAGAAAGGGAACCGTGTGTATAAGTTGGATTACCACTTGTAGAATTAAATCCAAGTTTTTTTCTAAAACACAATTTATATAAAGAGCCTTTCAAACAAAGACCATGTTGTTATCTGCTTTGTCATCAGGGACCATTATGTACTGTGAATGTAATCTACCTAATTCTTTTTTCACTTCTGGAGTAATGAATACAGAAGGATAGACGAGTACACAATCTAGATCTAGAATTGAGATAGAGACAGGGATCAAGAGAGAGAGAGAGAGAGAGAGAGAGAGAGAGAGAGAGAGAGATTGATTTACCTTTCTTGACAATTTGAACATCTTCAATGATATTGGTAACATCTTCCTCCAGTCTCTTTACCATCTGCCTGAGGGAATCAACAGATTCTTGTATTCTCATTTGTTGAATCAATAGTCCTCGGATTTGTACCATTGTCTCTCCATTTCTTGCACTGCGATTGTTTTCCGAGTAAATGTACTGAGAACTTATACATACGATGCCGGACATAAGGAGCGCTGCCCACACCATTGCCATTTTTAACTTTCTTGTTGCTGTCTTATCAAAAACGTCACTGGAAGAAAGCGTTTTTGAATATATTCACAACTTTATATATAGGCTTAAACAGGGAAGATTAAAATTTAACCAATTAAATACTAGATAAGTTCAATACTTTTAACCCTAAAAGGTCCCTTAAATATTGAGCAAAAAATTTTTTTACATTCATTGAATTATGGTTAAAAAATAAAAACATATAAGTTTATCAAGCATGGATCAGGCACGTAATGTCATAGAGGATGCGGGCAAGTCACTCAAATTATTCTAGCCATATGGTTTTTTAAAATAATTTTAACTTTTCACAAGTTCACACAGTAAAACAAATATTAAACTAGAGGTACGGCGAGGAATGAGCTCACAAAATGATACCCCCGCCTCCCATATGTATAAAATAGAAGTGTCCATGTTTTGCTTTGGTAAACCCAAAATATGTGTCGGATCAAAAAGTAAAATAGGAGGGTCATAATGACAATATGTGATAAGGATTCTGTAAAAGTTTCATCAAATTTCATTCAGTGGTATAGAGATGAAATTTGATGAAACTTTTTATAAACATTTTGAGCTAAATATTTTTATGCAAAAGAGCCTCCGTATATTGTCCAGGTGTACAATTAAGCCGTCGACTATAAAATTAGTACTCCTTGCAAAATTCCAGTTCTCGATCTGTAAAATAGCGAGAACAAATTTAAGACTATATAATATTATTTGTTCTTTTTATATTCAATATGGATTAAAATGTGTTTGAAATTCGCCTTTCAAAGTTTTCCGCGAAAGATGCAGTATTCATGGGATGTATTTTTAAAACTTTTTTTACTGTGAGATGGGAAGAGTTTCCTTCTGAATACAATGAAAACATTTTGTGTTTTGTAAAGAGTATTCTTGAAAAACCCCGTGTCACGCGTTAATATCTATGTTTCTTTGTTCGTTAAACCATGTCATGGAAGTTGATTTCGGATATAAACAGGCGAAAAAGAATACTTATATAAGAACGTATGAATAATGTCATTTATTTTGTAAATGATGAAACAATAAATAATTATATGAACAGAGAGTCTTTAGTTTAAATATACTAAGACAACATTCCTTCATACGTTTCTATTGACATTCCTTGTCCCTCCATAATGTGGATTCAAAATACTAAGTAGTTTAATTAGCCCCCAACTTTTAGGCTCTTGTCGGTGCATGGTAAGAGAAATCTATATCAACCAAACATCATTTGTTTAAGTTTACAAATTGAAGGCTTATGCATATGCACGGAGTTTCATGAAATTTTTTTCCCTCCTTCCGTTAGCTTCAGATCTAGATATGTAGCTCGCAGGTCTGAAAAAATTAGAATGGACGACCAGAGAGCTACATTACCACCCATTCTAAAACAGTATATTTTTTGCGCACTTTTTTCACCGTATATTTCAAAATTTTAACAAAAAGTATGTTTCAAACAAATGCTCTTTTACTACTTCCACACCAAAACTGCATTTTTACAAGCCATGCACATAGCGCATTAAACCAAACTATATTGTCACCTAATATGGCAGTAAAAATAGTATACCGGTATGATCTCATTTTCAGGCCGAGAAGGACTACATGTAAACTACGTTTGGGGGAGATGTTTTGTTATGGAAGTAGTTAAGGAATACAATAGGAACAGGTTATTATTATAGGTTAGTATAATGGCAGCATAAACTAGAGGTACTGTGAGCAATGAGCTCATAAAACGATACCGAAGCGAGACAATACTGTTTTAATGAGGGAATGCGTACAGAATTAGTGTTTTTATCATTTTTGATGATGAAATGTAAATGTTTTTTTGCAAGTTGACAGAGTTCTTCCGCCGGTGTATAGATACAAGAGAGAGCTTATTTTTATAGAATACACTTGATTTATCATTTCGTGAAGAAATAATTTTAAATTGAAAATGACCATTTCTTGCAAATAAGTGAACTGCTTAATTTAAAACGTTATCACGAGACAATCAAAATGAAAATTGTCATTTTTTCTGTAATATTGAAGGTATCCCTGTCAGTTGTTTATCACACAAAATGTAACTAATATAACAATGTAAGGGGCTTAATTAGAAGATAAAAATAAAACAAAACAGGTTTGCTTGGTTCAAGTATATCAAATTAATGTTAAAGAATTTTGAGTTTACACAGGATCTTATGAATATTAAAGAGAAAAAAAATCACGTGGTTGTGATCTTAAGAATAAACTGCCCACCATTCCCCCCCCCCCTACTTTTCAAGCGGTGGATATAATAAAACTTAAAGGAGAAATAAATCGAGAAATAATTTTGAGCGCAATAAATACACACTTTTAAACACTTTTTCAATGAGTTTTAAATGAGTAGAACTGTTACAGTAGCTCTCTGGTCGTCCATCCTACTTTTTTCAGACCAGCGAGCTACAGATTAGCAGCTTTCCATCCACTGACCCTCTTCTCCCTCTAAATCCAGTTAAACCACCCCCCTAATAACCATGCCAACCAAAATTCAAATATAAAGCAAACATCATCTAAAAGCAACCGACAGAAGAAGGAACACATGTATTTTTACAAATTTCTCCAGACGGATTTCTCCTCACATCTTTAAGGGAAAGCATATGTATTAATGCAATATGTCATAATATACATCACATCCTATATATATTTAAGCGAGAATCCAATATCAGCCAGAAAGGCAAAAATACCTGGGTATGACGTGAAATTTCTAACACCCCTCCCCTCCTAAGAATCCTTACACTGGCAAACACGCCCTCATACACTCTCTCTCTCTCTCTCTCTCTCACACAAAACAGTACATTTACATGTATTTTGACATTTAACTTTGTATTTTCCTTTCTTAATACATGTAATTTAAGTATGCACTGCTATGCATGGGTTACAAGACAATGCCATTAACGACAACTTCTTCTAAAACTAGAGCATTTCTCCCGCCTCTTGCTGCGTAATCGTCTGTAATGTAGTTCGGTTTGACAATTTTCACTGTGACGTATTTTCCATAAAGGGGTGTCTTGCATTCAATGATGTGAATTTCTCCCGTTTTACTTGGTCCAATGAATGTTCCACAAGTTGACATCTTGGACCAATTTGACGTGTTGCCTACTCTAGTTTCAACATCATGTAGCCATCTACCTAAAAGAGAGATAACAAAATCGAGTTAAATGAACTCAAATCCGCTTGAACATGATAATTCACATAGTACAATTTTCTGTTATCATGTGTTATCCTTAACTATAGTTAACGATCTGATAGATATAGTTTCACGATTTGTGAAACTATGATTAACAACTCTTAACTATAGTTTACGATTGTAAACTATAGTTTACAAACGTGAATCTATGTTCATCAACAAAATCTATTGTTAACGCTTATTACAGACAGATAAACTTAGATTATCATTCGTAAACTATAGTTAACAACCGTTAAATATAGTTTTACAGATGAAAACTATACTTAACGAATTGTTAAGTATAGTTTACGGTTTGTAAACTATAGTGTACAGTCGATAAACCTAGTTTATCAATTGTAAATTTGGCGTGCCATAAATATCAACGAGTGTAACAATTATTCAATGAAAGCGTTTCGCACGGCAAAGAGGTGAGGTTTAAGTCATCTTATTGTTGTCAACAACAATGTAAAGTTAGGCTTAAAGCCCGTTGCCCAATCTATTCAGTATTTACTGATTAAATATTGTTTAATTCAATGAAAAGTTGCTTATGTTATTAATTTCTTAACCAATGAGAACCTAGGTCGCCATTTTAGAGACGCTCATCATGTAGTTTCAAGAATGACACACCTCCTTGAAAGTCCAAAAATTACAGAGAATAGTCCTAAATGCCTCTATTAAAACTTTAAAACAATGTAATACCAATGTATTCACGGCATAACCGAAGCGTATCGACCTCACAATTCGTGCCCTTTATTATTGTTTTTGTGAAGTCAATATATCAATGAATTGTTTGCTTATTACAAAATTAACTTTTCAATATAATATTTATGCATTTTTTTCACACGTGGACTGAATTAATAACGTACCATGATTGTCGATCCTGTTAAATAAAATGATACTTTTGACGACACATACTTCAGTTCCCAGATAAATGGATAACCAAGGAAATAGTTCATAACCCGTGTGAAATAACAGCATATGATTCTTCACACGTGTACGTCCATCGACAGCATTTTCCCATCTTCTGTTGTTCTCAGAAAAAAAGGTAGAACTAGCAGAAACAGTCTTTTCGAGTGCCAAATTTGTAACTAAAGAAAAAAGGAATTTCTCTGACAAAATAAGTTAATTAACAACACATTGAAATATTTTTAAGAAAATACTTGTTTTTTTTTTTAATCGAAAATTTGTCGGTAAAAATATCCATTTTATATTATAAAGTGGGTCTGTTTGGTAATATAAATTCAAACATTACAAACGTTTGTGGCAGACGTCTTTGTAGTTTAGGTATGTTTCGTTACACGAGCAGACGCCTTCCTTACACACAGCGCCATCTGGACAGGAATCAGAAGTGGAACATGGACCAGATTGCATAGACTCTAAAAAGTATAGTTTTTAGTATAGTAAGACTCAAAAAAGTATAGCACTTGCTATAGATAGCAGAGACTCTAAAAAGTATAGTACTTGCTATAGATAGCAGAGACTCTTAAAAAGTATAGGACTTGCTATAGATAGCAGAGACTCTAAAAAGTATAGCACTTGTTTTAGATAGCAGAGGCTCTAAAAAGTATAGTACTTGCTATAGATAGCAGAGGCTCTAAAAAGTATAGCACTTGCTATAGTTATCACAGACTCTAAAAAGTATAGCACTTGTTTTAGATAGCAGAGACTCTAAAAAGTGTAGTTTGCTAAGACTCTAAAAAGTATAGCACTTGCTTTTGATAGCAGAGACTCTAAAAAGTATTGCACTTGCTATAGAGGGCAGAGACACTAAAACGTATAGTTAGCTTAGACTTTAAAAAGTATATATAGATAGCAGAGACGACCCTAAAAAGTATAGTACTTGCTATAAAGGGCAGAGACTATAAAAAGTATAGCACTTGCTATAGATAGCAGAGACTCTAAAAAGTATACATGTAGTACTTGCTATAGAGGGCAGAGATTCTAAAAAGTATAGTACTTGCTATAGAGAGTGGAGACTCTAAAAAGTATAGAAAGCATAGATTCTAAAAAGTATAGCACTTGCTATAGAGAGTAGAGACTATAAAAAGTATAGCACTTGCTATAGAGAGCAGAGACTCTAAAAAGTATAGTACTAACTAAATATATCATAGATTCTAAAAACTGTAGTACTTACTATAGATACATGTAGCATAGATTTTAAAAGTATAGTACTTATACTATAGATAGCATATATTCTAAAACATAAAGTACTTATTATATATAGAATATATTCTAAAAAGTATAATACTTCTACTATAGATAGCATAGATTCTAAAAAGTATAATACTTATACTATAGATAGCATAGGTTCTAAAAATAAAGTATTTACTATAGATAGCATAGGTTCTAAAAATAAAGTATTTACTATAGATAGCATAGACTCTAAAAGTATTGTACTTACAATAGAGAGCATAGACTTTCTAAATAGTAAAGTTTTCACTATAGATAGCATTGACTCTGAAATGTACAGTACATACTATAGATAGTCTACACTCTAAAGGTGTAGTAATTACTATAGATAGGATCATGGACTCTAAAAAGTTAGGTAATTATTCTTTTAAAAAGTATAGAACTTACTTGAGATAGTCTAAATCAGTGTCCATATAAAATATAGGTACTTACTTTAGGAAGGTCCTAAAATAAAGATTTGTTTGCTTGCAGTTGCCCAATGAAATATAGAGTAACAATTACCAGATTAAGACTATCTGTGCA
Source organism: Saccostrea cuccullata (assembly GCF_032062105.1). NCBI lineage: Eukaryota > Metazoa > Mollusca > Bivalvia > Ostreida > Ostreidae > Saccostrea > Saccostrea cuccullata. The sequence goes on from NW_026930841.1 coordinate 26,302, forward strand.
TACATGTGTAACTTATTCATTGAACAAGGAAGATATAATAAAACTTTAAGAAATAATAGAACATGTAGTCTTTGTCAATTAGGTAACATAGAAGATGAATTCCATTTTGTGTTAAAATGTCCACATTACAACACATTTAGAAAAAAATACATTAAATTCTACTACTCCCGAAGACCAAGTGTCTTCAAATTGGTACAGCTATGTTGCAACCACTATTGAAATAACGACCACTATTGAAATAATTATATCAATAGTGGTTGAGAGTGCATTTCAATAGCAAACATAGTTAGTAACCACTATTGAAATACGACCACTATTGAAATAATTATTTCAATAGTGGTTAAGAGTGCATTTCAATTGCAAACATAGTTAGTAACCACTATTGAAATACAACCACTATTGAAATAATTATATCAATAGTGGTTGATAGTGCATTTCAATTGCAAAAATAGTTAGTAACCACTATTGAAATACAACCACTATTGAAATAATTATATCAATAGTGGTTGAGCGTGTATTTCAATAACAAACGTAGGTAATAACCACTATTGAAATACCACTACTATTGAAATAATTATTTCAATACTGGATGAGATTCATTTCAATAACAAACATAGGTTGCAACAACTATTGAAATAATGTTCACTTTTGAAATAAAGATTTCAATATGGATTAAATTATGGTTTTAGTTTTGAATTATTATCAGAAACTATCAAAATAATTATTTAAATTACTTTTGAAATAATAATATTAATAACTATCTAAATTTTCATTTAAGGACAGATGATACAAACAAAATATAGATGACTGGATTGATATATATGTTTTGGTCTGATTTCATTGAAAATGATGCAAATAATAAATTTCTGGAATATAAAGAAATTGAAATCCTTCTGTGATGTTGAAAATTTTGCCTCACTAAAACCATCCTTATCAATTTATACACTTTAATTATTAAAGTATATATTTTCACCCCAAATCAAATTTTTGTGAAGTTTTGGATAAAAAATTTAAAATTAGGCGATGAAACTTTTCTTTCAATACTGGTCGTATTATAATAGTGGTTGAAACTTATGGTAATCATAATGAAAAGCACTCTTCCCCACTATTAAATAATTATTTTATTAGTGCTCATATTTCAGTAGTGGCTGAAACCTATGGTAATCATATTGAAATGCACTCTCACCCACCATTAAAGTAATTATTTCAATAGTGGTTGTATTTCAATAGTGGTTAATGTCTATGTTTGTTGTTGAAATGCACTCTCAACCACTTTTGATATAATTATTTCAATAGTTGTCGTATTTCAATAGTTGTTATTACCAATGTTTGTTATTGAAATGCATTCTCACCCACTATTGAAAGAATTCTTTCAATAGTGATCGTATTTCAATTGTGGTTACAAACTATGTTTGCTATTGTAATGCACTCTTAACCACTATTGATATAATTATTTCAATAGTGGTCGTATTTCAGTAGTGGTTACTAACTATGTTTGCTATTGAAATGCACTCTCAACCACTATTGATATAATTATTTCAATAGTGGTCGTATTTCAATAGTGGTTACTAACTATGTTTGCTATTGAAATGTACTCTCAACCACTATTGATATAATTATTTCAATAGTGGTCGTATTTCAATAGTGGTTACTAACTATGTTTGTTATTGAAATGAACTCTCAACCACTATTGATATAATTATTTCAATAGTGGTCGTTATTTCAATAGTGGTTGCAACACAGCTACTTAGTACACAGAATATAAAAGAATTATGTAATTTAGGAAAATTTTTGCAATTAGCGAATGCCTTAAGAACAGCATCTTTATCAATTTTATAGATTATCAGAAATATTATATGCTTTTTACATGTACGTTGTATGTTTATTCCATTATTACATGTGTTAAGATGTATGTTTACTCAGTATTTCATTATTACATGTTTTATGTCTATGAGATGTATGTCTCTCGACTTCAATAAAACTGAAACTGAAACTGAATATAGTATAAACTATAGATTCTAAAAGTATAGTACTTTTAAATACTATAGAAGGTTTTGACTCTAAGCAGTAACTATATTGTACTTAATAAAGATAGAATGCACTCAAAATCAGTGCCCATTTATAGATATAGTATTTACTAAAGAACGTTTAGACTCTAAGCACTAATCGAAGCCGTAACTGTACATAAATAAAATTACTACAGATAATATAAACTCTTAAAGCAATATGAGTTATCAGTTAAAAGTAATGGTCAAGGTTAAAGTTTTTGCGGACAAACTGACAAACAAACAGACAGACAGACAGGCTATATCAACTATAACTTGAAAAGTTGAAAATGTAAACTATATTATTTACTTTAACTATAAATAAAGTACTTACTATTGATAGTGCACTCTCTACAACAATAACTACATTATTACTAATTATAATAAATATATATCCATTACTACGGATAGAATAAATTCAGAAACAATGCCAAAATACTAGTATTAGTATAGTTCTGACTAATAGTTATAAGCACAAACTAAAAAACAGTTTCTTTACATAAATATAGCACTTACTACAAAAAGTAGTCTCTCTCTCTCTCTCTCTCTCTCTCTCTCTCTCGTTAAATCAAATTTTAAAAAGAAATTAAATCACAGTGAAGAACCTACTCTGACTCATTCTCTCAGTCACCATGCCCTGCGATGTAAAGACTCCCGAATTAACACAGTCTTTATCATATTTGTGAAGATACGCAACAGATGATATTAAAATGCCTAGTCCCAATATCAGCAGAACTCCGAATATTGACACAAAAACGCAGTGCTTGGTACTCAACTTACAGGATTCTCTTCTCCTTAGATCCTGAAAACAACCCATTTTCTTTTTTGATTTGAAACAAAATCCTAAACGACTTTTTCTGTCGAAGCGGCACTTATAAACAAACAAGAGTGTATGTGCTTGTAAAACATCTAATTAATATAATTCTCTGAAGTAAGATGTCGGGAAAACTATAGCATTTGACGTCAGAATTTCCTTTACTTGTTTTTCAAATCAGAATAAACTATGTTATAACTGCATCATTTGAATAAGGGACGAATGCTTGACTTTTTTAAATGTAAAATTAACACTAATTGAATTAAATTTTAAGCTTTTATTAAAAAATATTATCGTTTAATTAGATTAAACTTCTTTTAAAAAACATGCATTTAATGCTAAGCAAGGCAACGCTAGCTACAATGTATCCATTTGTATGAACCATATGGAGAAAACGAATAATATTCAAGCTCTAAAGTCTATAAAACAATACAAAATAGGGGGAGAGCCAACACGGACCTCCAAAACATCAGAGGTGGGATCAGGTGTCATGGAGGAATGAGCATCTCCTGCCGACCGATCACACCCGCCTTGTGTTCCTTGTCATGATCAGGAAATAACGGAAAATCCGTCGTCAATGCATTGTATAAATAATGGACTAACAATTGGTATGAAAAACATCAGTTAGCATTCAACTCAGTGATATATTGTATTTGCTGAAAATATATTAATAATCAAATTCACAATGAAAAAAAAAGAATAATAAAAATTCGAGGTCATTCGTCAAATGGTACTCATCCTGTTATTATATTAGGTGGAATGTTCACTGATTTCTTAAAATACAAATTGTATGAAGTTTAGATGTTTTCTCGGAGGAGTTAAATAAATGAAAAATTTACAACATTTATTATTTGTTTTATACAGAATTTGACTACAGAATGATTAACCTATCTGATCAATACATAGGACCCACGGCGGGTGTGCCCAGTCAACAGAAGTCGCTCTCTACTCCTTGGCACCTGATCCCATGTCCGAAATTCCCGGAGGTCCCTGTTTGTATCCTGTTTACAGATTGGTTGAATTTTTTTTTTAGATCGACCACTTTTCGTTGATCACCTTTTCCATTAATTTACATTTTTATCAATATGTTATATATGGTCACAATGTATTCTTTACCAGCTTAGGAAAGTCCGACGAAGACTTTTTTTTCTGGAACAGGAAACCTTTTTAAAAATTTAAACCTATTGTACCACGCAGGTAGATTCATTGTAAACTATTATATCACACTGAAAAGTTTTGTATTGATTGCGTTATTATGACACAAGGAGAATTCTTCACTCCAATGCAATGTAACTAAGGGTGAATACTTATTTTGGATTTATACAAAATTGTGCCAAAGCAGGTAAGGCTTTTTTCCCTCCCAGAGTGAGTGAGGGGTTCATGGTCTAATATATGAATGAACTTCGACTCGTAAGTCCTCATCTGAATGACGCAATACTTTTATGATATTATCTAAATGACCTACAGTCTTCCGTCGAAAGTCCATGCATTTGCATAATCTTTGAGTTATATATCTTACTAGCGCTGATCTTGAGAGAAAGGTTTGTACTTGAGGATTGCTTTGGTAAATTTAATTAGCATGCAAATATATAGCCCTCTCCTGGCAAATGTGATCTGAAAAGGGTTCATGGTGATAAGTGGTACTAAGTTTCAAGTGTTATGCATAGTTTACTGTTGCTCATGATTCCTAATGCTGATTGTTTTGCATTACTGGTGCAAATTGATGCAAGTAAATTTAAGTTCTAAATATTGATTGATTTTCGAGATTTGTATACTTACATGAAATTTTGTGTTTGCATCGGTTTAGTGCAAACAATTTATATACGAGGGTTGGCTTTAGAATGATAAATCATTATTGCAGAGCATAGTAACCATTTGATTCAATAAAGCTTTACCTTGAGTATAATTTTGAAGTTACATACGTCGGTATCTATTTGATTTTAACCTCCCTTTTACGAATTTTCCACTAATATTTTGACGCCACAACTTGCCGGTGAATAACTTACACTAGACACTTAGGGCCATGCATTCAGCAGTGAAGGATTTTTTTCATGCCAGAACAACTGCAATATATATACAGAACCTTGGTTTATACGGTCTAACCCAAAGGACCGGTCTTTACTTCCCAAAGTGGAATTTAAATCCGCGACGCAAGAAGCAGCTCCTGACTACGCCACTCTTTTACACCAATGCGCCTAGTGAAAACTTAAATGTGTGTCTATCAAACATATGGAGAGAACGAACAATATTCAAGCTCAAAAGACCATTGTACAATACAAATTTTGAAGAAAAGCAAAGGCGGACCACTAACCCAAGCAGGGCAAACACGGATCTCCATTGGGATCAGATGCCATGAAGGAGTGATCATCCCCTGCCAACCGGTCACACCTACCGTGTGCTCCTTGACATGATCGAGAAATTATCGGGAAAATCCGTCGACAATTCAGTGTGTGAATAATGCATGACAAACTCTATATGTATCGATCCTATAAATTACGTTATGATGACTTTTTATGAGACTGCTGATATTCTTGTTTCATCAACGTGTTTGTCAATAATTTACCTCTCTTTAAAAATTGTACATATTAAGTGTCTGTTTTGTACATGTATTGGGATATTTTACTAGAAAAAGACGTAAATGATAATCTAACAACCAGCTTTATGAAAAACGTAATGATTTTAGTATAAAACTTTTCAGTCGTCATCTTCCCTTAGTTATTCATGGATCAGTTGATATACCCTCATCACCTGCATACGGAGTTTACATACCAGTTGTTTCGATATGCAAGAGCATGCTCTATACGTATATACAATTTTTTTAAAAGAGGTAAATTATTGAAAAACAAGTTGATGAAACAAGAATATGATTATATCAGCAGTCTTATTTCAGTTCATCATTTTGTAAGTTCTATTGCCGATACAATGACCTTGTCAGCAAATACAATTTATCATTCAGTCAAATGATAACTGACGTTTTTCATACTTATTGTTAGTCCATTATTTTCACACTGAATTGACGACGGATTTTCCGTTATTTCCCGATCATGACAAGGAGCAGACGGCAATTGTGACCGGTCGGCAGGGGATGCTTACTCCTCCATGGTACCTGATCCCACCTCTGATATTTTAGAGGTCCGTGTTTGCTCTGCTCCTATTTTGTATTGTTTTATGGACTTTTGATCTTGATTACTGTTCATATCTCCACTGATTCAAGCCTGTATTTTGGTGTCGAGGAATAAAAAACCCGGACCTTCCTTGGCTTTTTTTCAAGTCTCTACTTAAAGTTTCAAAGGGACAGAGTAAAGGTTGATGCGAATGTGATGGAGTCTTTACTATTTATTTACATGAGGTAGTGGCAAATCAAGAGATATCGTATAATTTAGTGAATAATACTACAGAAGAACTTTAAGGTACTGTATATCAACCCCTTAGTTAAAAACTATGAAAGTTATTGCTATTTTTGTTTGACATTAACATTGTCGGCTAAATGGAAAATTTGTAGGCAATTCCGTTTTTAAATAGTACAAGACAAGACAAGACTTTATTCTCATAAACTGTACAAACAGTATAGAGAGGATATTACATAAAATATTTACAATTAATTAATTAAGCATGCGTGAGACAAAGAAAAAGGAAAAAAAATGACAATGTCACAAACCAAGAGAGCCAACTCTCTCCATTATAGTTCCAATAAATTTACATAACTTAATTAATTTTTCCCTGCTGTTCAAATTAAATAGTTGGTCAAACTTAAAAACATTAGGATTTGTATAATAATATTTGGGCAATAGATTTAATCTAGAATTCTTAATGTATGGGTCAGTGCATTTAAATAAATAATGAAATTCATCTCCTATTTCCTTGCACAAACACAGGTGACAAATTCTGTTTTCTCTTGCAATATTATACCATCTACCTGTTTCAATTGGAAGCTTAGCATTACCAGTTCTAAAAATACAATATTTCATAGAAAGTTTAGGAGGTAAATTCAACAAGTATTTCTCAAAAGTTAATGACTTTTTAAACAATCTATAATTAAGACTTTTTGGTGAATTATACATATCACTATACCACAATTGTTTAAATTGATCTACAAGAATATTTTGCACCTTATTCTTTAACCATGTAATATTAATAGAGTTTTGTTGCCATACATAAGCCAATCCACACTCATTCAAGATATTTTTAACAGAATTACACCATGATACATCATAATTATTTAACACAACTAATAGTTTTGATGACATTTTTGTGCCTTGTGATACCACAAGTTTTGCCCAGAAGGAAATCATACGAGTTTTAACATTAATAGATAGAGGATATCTACCAAGTTCTCCATACACCATAAAATTAGGCGTGGAAGACTTAAGATTTAATATATGCTTACAAAATTTTAGATGAAGTCTCTCTATAAGAGCGACATTACTAAATCCCCATATTTCACAACCATATAACAAAATTGGTTTCACTATTTTGTCAAACATATCTAGTTTACAGTCAATTGAAAGATTATGTTTTCTACATTTTCCAAGAACACCATACATTGCTTTTGTAGCTTTTTCATACATATCCTTAATATTCAAATTAAAAGATCCACTTTTACTAAATGTTACTCCTAAGTATTTAAAATTTTCAACAGTTTCCAATGGAACACCTTCAAACTTAAATGTATTATTATTACATCTTTTACCTTTACCAAATAGAACAATTTTTGTTTTAGCACTATTAACCTTTAAAGTAATATACGCTATAACGTGCGCCATTTTAAAATACGGCTGGAAATTTATATATTTTGTTTACCAATAAAAGTTACGAAAATGCTGTAAATTACACCATTTAAATAAAATTCGTTATAAAGTTATCAAATTATAATTATTTATTATCCTGCAAGGAGAATAATGTCTATTTTTAAGTAAATCCACCACGTGACGCCGTCGCTACTTTTAGATTGATAAACAAACACGTCGTCAAGAAAACGAGGTAAGCCCTTTGAGATACAACTCACTTTTGACATGGATGGCGTGTTACTATTAATATAACTTATCTTTAAATGTAATCAGTATCAACCATCTATACTCTGTTATGACGCATATTAACCTTTTATTAATAATCGTTGTCAAAATGCAACATGCCTCGTTGTCTATAATTTCCCGTGGACATACGTGTCTATATTTAGACCTACTGTTTACGCACTTCCTTTATCAATATTCATGAAAAGACTGAATTCTTGATTGCAGATATTGCTTTATTGTTCTGTTATTACAACGAGTTTTATAGTTAAATTTTGTGGAAATATTATTTTTTCATTACACTTTATGTGTTTCAAATCATTTAATCATTTTGTTTCACATACAAATCGGCATCCATACGGCGTATATTACTTTAAGTGCCATTTTTTACAATATTCTGCAAACATCTCAAGTTGGTACTGGAGATCTTCAGGGGATTCTGATAAAAGAATAGTATCATCTGCATAAAGTAAAACATAAAGTCGCAGATATATATTAAGTTCATCTTCAATTTTCTCAGACAGATTTTTCAAACCTTTTACATTTTTGTCAAACAAAAAACCTTCAAGATCATTTAAATACAGTGCAAATAAAAATGGTGATAAATTTTCACCTTGTCTTACTCCAACAGTACATGAAAACATTTCTGATGTTACTCCGTTAACTACTACTCTTGATTTAATATCTTTATACATATTAGTTATAACTTTGAAACATTTGCCATCTATATTGTTTAATAAAATTTTATTCCATAGACCTAATCGCCAGACTGAGTCAAAGGCTTTCTCGAAATCTATAAAAACACAGTATAGTTTCTTTTTATATAATTTAAAAAGTTCGATAAGTGAGTATAATGAAAAAATATGATCCAGAGTTGAAAAATCTTTTCGAAAACCGGCTTGGTTCTCCAAGATAAGTTGAGCTCTATCAGCATAGTTATTTAGTCTCTCATTCATAATGGAAGTGAACAATTTACCCAAACAACTTATTAATGTAATTGGTCTGTAGTTTTTAGGATCAGATTTATCACCTTTATTTTTATATATTGGGATTATATTGCCATTAGTCCACTGTGAGGGAATTATTCCAGAATCAAATATTCTATTAAATAGCTCAACATACAAGTTCAGTAAACAGTCAGATGTACTCTTGATATACTCATTTATAATTCTGTCATCACCACAGAGCGGTACTGTGAGCACTGAGCTCACTAAATGATACCCCTGCCCATAAGATTATAATGGCAAAGTACATGTTTTGCTATGTGAGACACGAAATAAATGGCTTGTGATTTCACTTTTAATGATGGACAACTGGTGATCTAAAAAGGTCATGTAAGCTAAACGCTTTGAAGTGTAGAAATTAAAATCTTGTCAATCAAGGATACAGGTGTAACTATATAAACAGCAGACCTTACACCTCTACTCAGAGATGTACTTTTTAATCAGAACCATAACTTTCACATTATATACAATTATACTAGAGTTATTTTGTTGCGAAAAAAACTCTAATAAAATGTTTGTTTTCTAACAACAATTGTTTGCTTTGAATTCCAGCAATAAAACACATCTACTCCTACTTGAACTATGTGATGGCGGTTATTTTATCTGAGATAGCTAATTATTGGGGGTGTTGACAGGGGTCGCAATGTTTTATCGGCTAATTATAACTTATTGATACAACGGAACTAGTTCTTCATGGGGCTACACCAAATCTTAGTTCGTTTACAGTGTTATTTATGAGATGAAATGGTTGCATTTATATTTACGATCTTTATGTTTTTGAATTTCCTTGTATGGAAGAAACCACCTCTCAAAAGTATATACATTAAATCTAAAATTCAGATATCCATGGCACATGAATCAAAAACACAGTCGTTTTCTAGGCATTTCATTTTTCAAAAAAAAAAAATTGAAATTTTTGGCCTGGTGAAAAGTAAACATGTGGGTATAGAGTCAATACATGAAACCTCGACCACGGGCGACGGCTAAGTCAGTACTTTGACAAGGTACATGCAAAGGGTAAAGTATTTTTTGCGATTTTCCATTACATTCGAGTAAAATATTCTTTTTATTTTGAATATGTTTACTAAAATTGACGTCACTTTTCATTTTGCGCTATTTTAAAAATCATTTTATTTTTAAAAAAAAAATTAAAACAATTAAAATGATAAAAACTCTTTTAACAAACCACTACTGGGAGTATTGGTAAATTTTGTCTATAGTTTTCAAAGGCAGTAAATGCATCTACATGTACCTATATAACTGTTTTATAATATATTAATGGTATTATTCTACTTCATATCAGCGTAAGTTTTTGTATATTTACTTTAAAACATAATCGATCTTATAGGAAACTTTTATCCCCCTTCTCACTTTTTCAAGTCATTGATAGCGGAATCACGCGAAAGACTTTGCGCATAATGCATAGAATGATCTAGAGATTAAATTATGTTCTATAAATAAATGAAAGGAAACTGCATATGAAGGAGATTAAGAATACCAGTCATTGTTGTAAGAATTAATAATCTTAGCCGAGCGTTTATGCATTATAAATGTAAATAATCTGCTAATCTCTCAAGGATGGTCCTCGGTTAATGGAATCTGGAATGAAATGTATATGCGTTACTTTTTGTCCTATACTTTAGTATATGTGTCACTTTTAAAATTTTGATTATTAAAAGAATCAAAAGACGTACATCGATGTCTAGTTGACTGTTCCCTTGGAGATGTGGATTGGAGAATCAATGTAAATTATTGACAAACAAGTTGATGAAACAAGAATATCAGCAGTCTCGTTTAAGGTCATCATTTCTTAAGTTTTTAATTATTAGCTACGTTGCCATATTTGAGTTTGCTCATTGGAAGAGGTGCCAAAGTCTGGTAAAAGGATACTTCAAATACAAAAAAATCTTCTAAAATATATCATTTCCCTTTTCTACTGTCATCTAAAATTTGAATGAAACAAAAAAAATCATAATTTATAAAAAGCGAAACAGATAATAAATTAATTATTTAATTGCAGAAAAAACTAAAAATATAGAACTGTTCTCAATGGAATTCCTTAATGAAGATTTGGTCTTAGGGGAAGTCGACGTAGCTGAAGTTTACCATTTAACTAGTTAACTCATGGAATTTACACATGTAATACATTGGTAATTAAATCTTATATTACAGGTCTCACTAATTTTAATCTGTTCTAATGCTCTCAGGTGGGCTCTGAGCGCCCTATAATCATGATGTGATAAAACAGGCTGGGTCATTACTCGGCTCTTACAAAACTTAATCAATTTCACATAAGCACTGATTAGCGGCGGACAGGTGAATAATGACGGAGAAAAAATCACAAAACAGTCTGCAGTATCAGGAGTCCTTTCTACAAAAATATCTAATTTTATAAACAGGAAGGTCAACACTTATTAGAATTTATTCGTTTGGAATATGTATGTTGTGATCAATCCCTAGGGGAGTGTCTAATGCTACAATAGAGTAAGTATTATGTCACCCGAACAAAATGCGAACTGCATCAATATCTGTATGTTAAAGAATGAATATACCTGAGTAAAATATTTTGGAGAAGAGATTTCTACACTATTCTGGAAAGACTATGTTTCCGAGAGGGGGGATGTTAAAGGGTACAGCAACAGGTTCTAGAGGCCGCTTTACTAATGGAAACACATATGTCTAAGACTGTAACCTCAATGCCCTTTTTAGGTATTAAAGTTTAAGAAAGATATAGAGAAAGATACCCAATGTGCAATATGTAATGTACAACTGAATTTAGATGTTGATTTTTCACTTATTCCTGAGTATTTCAGATGATTTCATTTTTTGTGACTTATAACATAGTACATTATAAATTTTAAGCTTGTAAGTTTATTGCTTTAGAAAAATGAAGTAGTATCTTTGCTTTTTCAACTATATATATTGTGTCTAACCTGTATATCAACTGACCTTATAAACTCCAATTCTCCGAAATAACTTGGTCTAAACACTTTTGCTTTGTCAACTGTTTAAAAGAAATTGCGTTTGCCAGTAGATTCATATTAAAGATAATTATTTTGAAGGGAAGTATTTGTATATATGATTTTAGGAGAGAATATGTCTTCTGAAGCTGATGTAAATAATTCATCTGCTGGTAAGCAGGACGAGGTAAACGCAGAGAAAGAAGTAAAAGACGACGTATCCAAGGAAGTCTCGGGTACAGACAAAGCAGACGATAAGACAGAAGAACAAACAGGAAGTGACGCAAAAACGGAAGATGGTGAGGTCAAGGAAGTAAAGCAAGAAGATTCAAAGAACGAAAGCCAAGTAAACAGCAATGAAGAAATAGAGGAAAAAACAGAAGAAACAAGCCAAGAAAATAAGGATGGAGGGAAAGAATCCAAAAATACAGAAGAAGAGAAGAAAGATGACGATGGAAAAGGAAAATCGGAGGAAGAGGAGGAGGTATCCTCTAAAGAGAACCAGGAAGGAAGTGACGAAACAGACAAGAATACCTGTCCTGACCAATCAACAGTCACCACCAAAGCTGAACCCGAGCCAAAAACAGAAGGTAATAATTAGCGAATTTTTTAAGGTTCGGTGCTGGTCATGTTATGTGACAATCCTCTTGAATGTTAAAATATAGAAATTTAAGAATTTTTTTCAAAGATTAAGAGGTCAAACTTTCTTAAGTTCTCCACAATCAAAAACGAAACCCGTCAAAGGACAAAAAACACTATCATCGATATTGGCATTATGTCAAACCAAACCATGGGTTGTTACAAATAGCACGCAGACTGCTTCTTTGTATGTGGTCAATAGTTTGCTGTGTACATTTATTTCATTTCTTTTATGTTATCATTCATTAGACCTTTCTTGAATCCATTCATTCGCGAGTACACGTTGACGGCAAAATACAAATCAGCGGTGAATACAAGAATCTTTCTTGAAAGACCAGATCCCCTCGACCCCTATAACTCCCCCACCCCCCAAAATGCAGAAAATAATAGCAGAGAAACAAAAAAGAAACAGAGAGAAATTAAAATAAGACGAAAAATTAAAGGTTCCCAAACACTGAGGATTAAACCTATTCCAGGGGTCGGGAGACTTCAGTTTTTTACAAGTCGTATTCTTATACTTCTTACTAGGTTATGAAAGGTCCGCGTTTGCGGGAGTGGGGTGGGGCGAAGTTATTTCTGGTAACTTCACAATACATTGATATTACTGTAATCCTAAAATTGGATATCCGGAAAAAGTAGCCGGATCCGCTTATCCTGTCCTGGGGCTCGTATATTGTGTTAAAAATGTCAGAAAAAAATGTTTTTATTACAACGGGCGAAGGAAAGACCTTCTAGTTAAAAACTTTCACAGGTTCCTAGCCCTCTTAGGAATGTCATGTTTTGGCAGTGTGTAAATGGTATGTGGAATTGTAAACCTTCGAAGAATTAGTAACAACCGTAGCGAGTAAAAGGTTAATAAACATTATTGAGTAATTCAAGGTGTGTATATGTTTAAAAGGAATAAAAGTTAATAATAATTTCATATTGTAAATTTTTGAAATTTATTAATGCATCAAAATAGTTAATTCAAAGGTATTGAAAGGCTAGGCATAATTTATCTTCAACCTTCTGAATTTAGAAAATCAATAATAAAATATTTTTACGCTGTCGTAAACTAAGAAGTTTGGCGGACCTCAATTAAAATGTTGGGTTAATTAGATTTTTTTCAATGTAAACAAGAATTTTTATATTTAAAAAAAGGTGATAGAAAAGAATGAGGTGGAAAATTATATTAAAGAGACAGACTTCAAAATCCTTTAAACCTTAGAGTTAGATAACAGAAAATAGATGGCAGTAATTTGTGTGAATGGGGGGAAGTTTTTCTGCTTGAGGGTTACCCGTAACATGACCCTCCAACGTTTCCTCATGGTAGAAATGTCAAAGAAATCTACTACTTATACTAATTGTTAGTCCATCATTTACACACTGAATCGGTGGATTTTTCCGATATTTCCCGGTCGTGACAAGGAGCACACGGCGGGTGTGACAGGTCGGCAGGGGATGCTCACTCCTCCACGGCACCTGATCCCACCTCTGATGTTTTGGAGGTTCGTGTTTGCTCTGCTCCTATTTTGTATTGTTTTATGAACCTTTGATCTTGAATACTGTTCGTTATCTCTATATATTTCATTATATTGTCTTTAAGAGCATTACACAGAATTACAACTTAGCTTTATAGATAACGAATATAAAGCTTTTATTCCTAGTTTGCCCTTCTGATTATAGCTCATGCTGGTTTATGCTTTATCAATGTTTTGTTTTACAGCTTGTATTCTTCTTTCAATGCTGAGGTGAAGCCATCATCGATCTTTTTTCTCTTGTTGTGATAGTTTATATCTTTAACAAGAATGATGGTGATTAAATAAAAGTTCTATTAAACATGCAGCCTCAGATGATATGGTCAAAGGTGTAAACTCAGCAGTGATCTACTAGTTTCGGGTCATAAGTAGATTAATATTAAATACTTTTAATAATATACAGTTAAAGTATATCATTGAGGGAGTTAGCAAGAGTCCAGTTCCCCAAGACGAGGACTATTTCCCGAGGCGCAGCACGCCGAGGGAAATAGTCCTGGTCGAGGGGAACTGGACTCTTGCTAACTCCCTCAATGATGTACTTTTTACTAGTAACTGTTTTATTATACCGATACAAACAGAGGATTACGAATGGCGGGGAAATAGCTTCAAGACTAACGCACGGGGAATTAGTCCATTAACATATTAGACCGATACAAAAGTAAAATCTAAAGGATTACGGATAACCGGGGAATTAGCTTCCGAAGCAGGGATTAGCTCATTTAACTAACGCACGGGGAATTAGTCCATTCACTAAGATTTCTAGGGAATTATTCACATTTTACTGCCTTACTTTTATACAGGAAAAAATCAGTAGAGGTATATAATAATAATACTTAAATTCATTATATTTTTAATAGAATATACATGAAAATTGAACAAAAATTTGGTACGAAAAAGCATCAGCATGTCCATATGGACGCACCTCCTTTTAACGACAGGTAGCTCTCGTTTTTAAAGAAATAATTAACACGATTTTCGTCAATACTTTTAGTAATTTTGGTTAAAATGCTGCATAGTTTCACGATAAGATACAGAATTTATTCCCCTCCTTTCGGTTTTCCTCCCACATTAAAGCCTTATTTACATATGTATATATCTTGTTTATATCTTGTATATATATATCTTTATTGATCCATAATAAATATCTCAAGACACAATAATGTAGATCGACACTCATAAAATTAAACTTTGTATGTCCACTTCAGTGGCACCATGAAAATTTCAGAGGGTCATAAAAGGGGAAGTCCACTGATAAATCTTTAAAAACGATGAAAATTATACCTCCCTTTATTTTGTATGTGTTATAAAGACATTTTTGAGTTTTCGGAGGTTGCATGAAATTTTAGGCGAGACTTGGCATTGCTGGGATTAAGATGGTTCTTGAAATTGAAGAAGGGGGGGGGGTGGTATTGCATTTTTAAAAACAATTTCGCTCAACAAAATTTTAATGGCAAAAATTGCAATGAGAAAACACAGGAAGTGACCTTAAAAATTCAAATCCATGATATGCTACAGAGTTGGATACCTTTCACTCATTTAATTAAAAGAAATATCAAATTTTGCCCAGAAATATCCTTCTCCTACCTAGAATTATCCAATCATTAATTCTTGCAATGGTCCAGACCTTTTTGTCCCTCAGTAGTCTATTTTATTAACAAGCGCTGGTTATCTTTTGGGGGACCGTAATGCAAGCAGGTACACCCCCATCCTTACGAGTATGCCATGTTGGAAGTGAATAACAAGATAATATTCAAAGTTCTAGAGGGATATGAGATTTTTGATTTTGATATTATAAACGGTATGTATGAATCGCCCATTATTATATCTTAATTTTCAGAGTACAGAGGGTTGGTTGTTATTTTAATCTTATGTTGTTCTTTATCTCAGAATCAATTCAAAATAGTTACTCCTTCCCCTTTTTTTGGAAAACTTTTCCTTCTATTAATATTTGTTCCTAATTTTAAGCTATACGTACATTCCCAGCGTTTTTTTTTTATGTGCTTCAAATAAATGGTTTTAATATGGATTCCGAATTATCAGATAGGAATAGGATCTTAAAACATGAAAACTAGTAAAGTATAATAAGGCTTTGTTACTACACCATTCCCCCCCCCCCCATAAACCATGAAATCATCCATTTCATCTATTATTTCTTTTTTTTATTCTGTAGGTGGTGAAAATGATGAAAAGCAAACAGAAACTTCTAAAGGTAATTTACATACATGTACATAAATATTTTTAGTATGGATTAATTCAATATTGATAAATTGAAAATTCAGACTCAAACTAAAAATAGCCACTTTCTGGCATATTTATTTTGTCAAATTTAAATGTTCAATCATTTTTAATTTGTTTTTTTCTTCATAACCAAGATGTAAATGAGGAGACAGCAGAGAACCAGGTTAATGAAGAAACACTGGAAGACCAGATTAAGGACATCCTGGAGGCAACTGAGGACACACAGACAGGTAGACAATTGTACACATAATGTACACAGACAGGTAGACATAAATCAACACATACACAGACAGGTAAACATTACTCTACATGTACACAGACAGAAAGACATTACTCTCCATGTACACAGACAGGTAGACATTACTCTACATGTACACAGACAGGTAGACATGACTCTACATGTACACAGACAGGTAGACATGACTCTACATGTACACAGACAGGTAGACATTACTCTATATGTACACAGACAGGTAGACATTACTCAACATGTACACAGACAGGTAGACATTACTCAACATGTACACAGACAGGTAGACATAACTCTACATGTACACAGACAGGTAGACATAACTCTACATGTACACAGACAGGTAGACATAACTCTACATGTACACAGACAGGTAGACATAACTCTACATGTACACAGACAGGTAGACATAACTCTACATGTACACAGACAGGTAGGCATAACTCTACATGTACACAGACAGGTAGACATTACTCTACATGTACACAGTCAGGTAGACATTACTCAACATGTACACAGACAGGTAGACATTACTCAACATGTACACAGACAGGTAGACTTTACTCAACATGTACACAGACAGGTAGACAATTATACACATAATTG
>NW_026930842.1:0-44062 GCF_032062105.1 Saccostrea cuccullata
TCAAACAATCATAAGACCCGATTTCTCGTATGCGAAAGCAGGTAACGATCTTGACAAGAGTTAGTTACCCGACGTCCTCATTATTATCAATTCAGGCCTCTGTTCAAGAGAGCGAGCGATCGCGAATATTTCTGTTGGAGGTACTACAAGGAATTTTGGTGGGCGCTCGCGAACGTTCGTTCTGTTCAACAGGTCTAAGGTCAGCTTCACTTCCATTCAAGTGAAACGTCCGGGACAATGCACTTACACGTTACCGGCGATTATGTAATTTTGATTAAAAATAAATGTTTTCACAAGTGATTTGTCTGTCTTTTATAATTGTATTTAAAAAGTAAATAAAAGTAAAACAGGGATCTTGAAAACTCTGCGATACGTACGTGCTAAGGTTAAGATGGCGGCAGATAACTAAAGCGTTTGACTTCAGGTTGTTGTTACAGATACCAGACCAACCATCACCTTTAAAGACTTGCACGACATTTTCCTGACTTAAGCGCACATTGTCTGTGACAAAAAATATTTTCATTTTAAAAGCAATTTAATTTTAGAAAGATTCATTTATTTATGCCTTCCATATGCCAAACTGAAGGTTTTAAAGATATTGTTTCCCACAACTTTGTTATTTTTCTGCTAGAAATCAAAACTAAGAATTTAGATGTAAATATGCTATATATTAATGACATAAAGGTAGGGCATAAAAATTGGAAGATAAATTATCAAAATTGAATAAAAAGTTTCCAAACTTATCAAGATTTCATGGATGGCAATACTTTAAGAGAATAAACATATCTTAATTCTTCAGCAGAGAGAATAACATGTTCCTTACCTGTGCAATTGTGCTCTGATTGCGTAAAATTTTTTTTGCAAATGCATGATACTTTATTTGATTCCTCATAGCAATCCGAAACGTTCAAGTTGCAGGTATGAAGACCAACTTGGCAGTTGCAGGAAAACCCGGTATACCTTGGCTTACAAACACATTCTCCAGTCTCCATATCGCAGGATTCTGTATTATAGGTGTTGCACGGACAGTCTTCTTCACAATTGTCACCATATTTCATGTGAGGGCATTCTAAAAACATTTACTTTCTTGAACAATAGACCCTTTCACAATAACTGCAGTACTGCTCTTTTGCAGGGCAGAATGGTACATTTTGGTGAAATATGACGTAAAAGTAATTGTTTAATATACGTCATTTAATTATCTATCAAAAAAAAATCGCCAAACGTTATCAATTTGCCCTGCAAAATAGTACTGCAGTTATCGTGAAGGGGCTAATTATAAATTAGTAAAATATATACAGAAAATGAGGAAAAAAATGACCTTGAAAACATGTCTTTGTTTTAAGAAAGTGCGATTTATGAAATTGTATCAAATTTAACAAATATAAAGGATTTATAAAGTAACTGATAAGGTTTATTTTTGCGAAATTTTAAGTAAAACAATTTCTGGCCAAAATGGTTTCAATTTTTAAAAAAGCTTTATTTCATGTAGAATATTTCTTTAAACATAAAATGGTAAAGATCGAGTTTTACAAGGCTGTCAGAAACATCGGTATTGTTTCAAATATATAATATGTTTGGAATATGCTTGAATAGTATGTCATGGGTAGCTTTAGGTTGCATCAATGACCCTTGTTTTCATTTGAAGAATTCTGATTCCAGTATGTCATAAAAATATTAACAGTGAAATGTAGTACTTCACAGGAACAACCCAAACCACACTCTCTCTATTAATTGATGACAGTGAAGTGATTTCGTGTATTAGTTAATAACAAGAGGCCCGGGGTCACATTGATCACCTCAGCACACCGGCTAGGAAAAAGCCCAAATTAGATCACAATTGAAAAGTTTACTGAGGGGTTGGGGGAGTGGTATTGAATTCTTATACTATTTGAGAATGCCTCTATTTCAATACTGCATATAACTTCTTGAGAAATTTCTTAAGAAAAAGATTTCTTTTAACATTTTGTTTGTATATATTACTTTGTAATAATTTGAATTTGACTCAACATTTTTTCCCTCTCTACCCCAAAGGGTACTCATGATTGAACAAATTTAAATCTTCAATACATGAGGATGCTTACGTGTCAATTCGACTGAACATTGCTTAACTGTTATTGGGATTTTTTCCTTTTATTTAATATTTTCCTATGTAAACTTTGATCCACCTTTTAAACCTTTCTCTACCCTAGGGGGTTATGATTTGAACAAAGTTAATTCTACACTACCTGAGGATGCTTCCATATAAATAGCAATAATTATGGCTTTGCTATTCTCTAGACGATTTTTTAAATATATTTTAATGTAAAATTTGGATCCCCCCTTGTGGCCCCACCCTATCTCTGGGAGGTTATGATTTGAACAAACTAGAATCTACAATATCTGAGGGTGCTTTCATATAAATATCACTAATCATGGCTTCGCAGTACTTGAGAAGGTATTTTTTTTAAGATTTCCCTATATATACCTTTGTAAAACTTTGATCGGCCCAATCCTATCCCTTAGGGTCATGATCTGAACAAACTTAATAGACACTACCTGAGAATGATTCAACATAAGTTTCATATCTTTTGTCCCTATGGATCTTGAGAAGAAGATTTTTTTTAAAAATGCCATTAATTTTTCATTAATTCATAATATCTCCCCTTGGAAGAGGGCATTGCCCTTCATTTGAGCAAACTTGAATCCCCTTTACCCAAGGATATACCCAAGGATACTTTGTGGCAAGTTTGGTTGAAATTGGCCCTGTGGTACTTGAGAAGAAGATAACAAGAAGTCTGTGAGCCAATGCTCACTAGTAATACCCCCGCTCTAATGCAAATAAACACTATCATATTAATATAGTCAAGTTCAATTACAGGTAGATGAACAGAACAATATATGACGATGGCATCAGATTCATATCAAAATTAATCCCACCATATGGCACGCCTCAATAAAAAGTGTACTAAAACTTCAAACATCTGCTATGAAAAGTTAATGAGAAAAACTGTAAAGAAAATCTGTTATGTATGAAACAGACGCATAGATATCTATCCCACCATATTGCATGCCTCAGGGAAAATTCTGCGACGAGAAGTTGCTGAGAAAACTGCGACAAAAACTTGTTTTGTATAAAACGGACAGACGCACAGACAAACAGGGCGTTGATATCGGATTTGAACACAGATGTATCCCACCGTATGTATGGCATGCCTCAGAGAAGATTGTGTTAAAATTTCAAGCTTCTACGATGAGTAGTTGCTGAGAAAACTGCGACGAAAATTTGTTACGGACAGACACACGGACACACAGACGGACGGACAGACAGACACACAAGGGTAAAACAGTAATACCCTGCTCAGCTTCGGAGTGATGGAATAAAAATGTGAAAAGATTTAGCAAAAAAAAGAGGAAAATTCATTGTTTAAAAGACCACTTTCATCCATGTCAAGAGTTCAATGTTTGTAATTGTTTAAAAAAGAATCCGTTTTGCGATCAAACTATATTTACAATTGAATTTTAACCGACATAAGAAATCTCGAGAATTTTGAGTAATCAAATAAGAGTTCTTTCTACCATAGTTATTTATGAACTAATTGTTAAATGGTGTTTTACCACTATCACAAGAGATTTCAACCTTGGCATCCCCATAACAATAGCTCCCATTGTCAGCAGAGCAATCGGACAGAGTTTCCTCATCACCGTTACAATTGACATATTTCAGGTGCGTTTTGGAACCATAAGATACACGTCCAGATTTTTCTTGCACGTATTTCCTGTTTTAAAAGGAAAGTATTCAAACATACTGAAACTAACAAAATCAACTTTGCTTAAACCTAATAAAATTTAATATCAGTCATTCAAATGTCTGATTGCTCAACAATTGAAACAGTTATAATTTGGCTAATGTACTTTATTTTATTTACTATTTGTAGGTTAAAATATATTTTTACTTTTTTTTTTTACTTTTGTAATATTTTTAAATTTTAAATATTATAATTTTTGTAAGGGAAACTTCCTTTTTCAACGTTTTTATCATTTTAGATAAATCCTTTCATCATTTTTAAAAGAATATATTGAAACAAAACACAAGTGTAAAATTAATCTCTTACGTTGGCAATCCCAGTTCACGACAGGCAACTTTAGCTTCATTTTCACCAAATCCACTTCCACAAACATAACCCCATTCTTTGTTGTGATACACTTGTAGAATTCCACTTGTTTCTGTATTAGTTGTTTGTTTCGATAACAGCTGTATCCATGGTGCTAGTGTTATAAGAAACATGCCTCTCATTGTCCATAGTTTAAAAAGCCGAAATCACAGCAAAATTTTATTTTTCTTTTGCAAGACTGATTCACCCAAAAAGAAAACGAGAAGAAAAAACATCCCACGAACCTCGGTGGTTGTCTAATTATAGCTGATTGTGAGATTTAAACAACTTGCATTGACCAAGGAAAAAAAAATTTTGCTCTCTCTTTTGCATAAATAATTAAATATCGATCTGAATCTCAGCTAGGTTTCAGATAAACTAAGTTTTCATAGGTTTCAAAAACTGAGTAGTATTTTAAAACTTTAGTCTACTGTTATGAATAATGAATTTGCATTAGATGTTACAGACTTTGACTGTTGACAAGTTTAAAAAAAAACACTTACTTTGAGAAGCAGAAAAGGATATATTTTTATACGCCATCGTTCCGTAAAAAAAACCAAAGTACCATCTAGATTTTAAACCGAAATTACAATTTAATTTCTGTATTTATAAAACATAAATTCTAGTAAATTAAAAAAAAAATGGGGGAAAGGGACGGGGGTGACGACTGTCCACTAAGGAAGCAATGGTATATGTAAATACCTGTTTTAAAACAGTTGATAATTACCATTGGGACATGCTATTGCAGCAGGACGTACGTTATAACAGTATGTGCTGCTGTCATATTCTCTTTCACAGTCTAGAAGACTTTGTTCTGTTCCATTGCAATTAATATTAGACCATTTGAAGTAGGAACTTGGTAAAGTGTCTATATTTCTAATTAACTGAGCATAATTCCTGAAAAATGATCAAAAACCAATCAAAGTAAATTCTTTAAAGCTCAAACGCTTGAAAATTAAGATGTAAATTAAATTAAAATCATCCTTGATTTTTATTATTTTAATTCATTACAAAAATTACACTTTTTTCTCATTTAAATTCAAAGAAAAAATTCATAGATTTAAAAAAGATCTTAATGACCTCTTGATATTTTGCTTATTCCTCAGTAAAAATGTTTCTTCTAAACTACTTTGCATACCTGGGTATGTCTGATTTAATATTTTTGGAAATTTAAAAGAAATCACAATTAAAAAATACCAAGGCAAACCAAACTCTCGACACACAACTTGGATATCCTTTTTAGTCATTCTGTTTTTACACACTCCTCCCCAGGACCCTGACCGATATATTTCAACCGTGCCTTGATTGGAGGAAGTCAAATTGACCAACCGTACATGTTCCTCTTTTTAAATACAATAAATATATACTGAATATACAAGTGTATAGTGTATTAGTAATATTTCACATTCATAATCTAAAATATTCTATTAATTAAAAAATCTGGTTAACAAAACAGGTACATACTTAGACATTTTTCATTTTTGTACTCGTCCTCTGAAAATCCAGGCTTACAGAGACAGACTGCATTGCCCAAGCTATTTGTGTGGCAGATTGATATCTTTGGATTGCAGGTGTGAACACCAGTGATACAATTACAGAAGTCACCAAAGTACCCCGATGTACAATTACATTTCCCCGTGTCCTCGTTACAAAATGTACTGGTAGTCGTGTTACATTCACACCTCTTCTCACAAAAATCTCCATGGGTCCATTTAGGACATTCTACATGAATAAATACAACGGCAATATTTGAATTTGATAATAGAGTACAAAACTTCAGTTGTAAAACATATACTTAGTATATACTAGGGTTGTCCGGTAAAATCGTGGACAAAGCGTTGTTCTCGAAACATAATGTGCGCACTATGCTGCAATTTTCAGTAAATGTCTATTTATCATATTGAATTGCATCATAATTTTTGGATAAAATATAGACAATAATGAAGATTTTATTATATTTGAATGTGCACAGGGTACCGTCCTATGGCGCACGGTCAAAAAACAAAGGTTTTTTCAGAGAATACATGAGCATTGATTCAAAATAAAAAATTTAAATAGATACGATTAGGGTAAAAATTATCATTATACGATTCATCAATTTATTTTGTTATCTTGTAAAATTTTCCTTTCATTAGGTTAATTTTTGTCAGTTTCCTGAGGATTCGAAATGAGAAAGTGGGAAACACAACACACGAAAAATAGTGACGTTTGATGACGTTACGGCACACCGGAGACCAGTTCAGTTTGATGTACATGTTTTAATAACATCCTAAGAGACTTTATATGAATACAGAAAAAATATATTAAACAATCACTAGTTCTTTATAGAAATGAAATGGGACTTTTCTTAGTGAAGTCGTTCTTCGTCAAGTCCCTATGTAGTACAAAACATAGGGACAAACTGCTATGGTGATAGCAAAAGACTATGTCACTGTTGACCGTCAATATGATTGTCTATTAGTTGAATAATGGTGGCAACATTGTCCGTAACTTACTAATAAATCTTTAGAATCGCATGTTTGTGCCAGACTAGTTCCTCAACTGTTTATGAATCGAAACGCTTACTAATGAAAGTATGTGCATCAATGAAATTACTTAATTTAAGTGACATATCCAACTTTATTTTTAACGCAAAGATTAAATGTAAAGCTGTTTTAGACATTTTGACGTTATCATCCATGCACCGTAAGGCGATACAATACATGAAATAAAATATCATAATTTGTTTATTTAAGCGTATATCAATCTGAAATTGTCTATGTTTTTTCGGAAAATATGTACCAAAATGTAGTGAAAATTTCAGAACGCAGTGATAATTATTATTCACGCAGGACAACTTGTCCACGATTTTACCGGACAACCCACGCATAGTTAGAAAAACGTGTTATTACAATTTAATTCAATGTATGAATAAAAAAAAACAAACTCCCAATGAGGTAATATATACAAAATTAAATCTGTTTCTAACAAATTAAAAGTGGATATCCCGATATGGTCATGTTGATTTCTGATCAGTTACAATTTACTTCAACTCAAGCAAATGCAAGTCCTATCATAAATGCCTTGATTTTACAAATAGAATGAGTAAAATAAAGTCGTTTTCAAGGTCTATTTTTCATTTGACTCTAAGCGATAAACTTTTTTTATTGAGATGAAAAAGGTGCAAGACAAAAATTTGCAAGGTTTCTATCATTGACAAAATTGAACGCAAAAGCAATTCTTACTAAGTTTTAATTAACATCTTGAATTAAAATTTTTATTTCTATAATTATCAATGATAAAATAATTTTCTTACTATGTTAAAGAGCTTGCTGAGCAATAAGTAGAGTTGTCTGATTCTTTTCAAGAGTGCATGTATAAAAGAGTAAAAATAAACCGTAATCGATCGGGTAAAAATAGCAATGTTAACGTGACAAAAACATAGATGCCAGGAAATTCTTAAACATTTCCTATTACTATATAAATGAGAAAAAGTAAAAGTTGGAAAAGCTGACTCAGAAGTAGTATCATTGTTCATTTGTCTTAACGGTCTATAGTTAGTAGAACATCCAGAATTGCACTTTGTGGGGTGTTTTTATCAATTTCACTAGAATAGATCGAATCGATATAATATTGTTGTTAATTTGAAAAGTTCACAATATATATATAGTTTTTGATAATATATTTTCGCGGGTATTAAAAAGTTGGCTTGTAGAGGAACATAATGTTTTCAACGGAATTCCAACGAATAGCTTGGAGACTTGAAAGACAGTTATCAATTGGAAAATTTAGCATTCTTTTAAAGAAGGATATGGAGATAACGAACCGTATTCAGTCTCAAAGTCCATAAAACAATACAAAATAAGAGCAGAGCAAACACGGACCCCCGAAACATCAGAGGTGGGATCAGGTGCCATGGAGGAGTGAGCATCCCATGAAAATCAAGTGAACAGAAAAGTTTATTTTTAAGTATTTGATGGGCAGAAGAATTTCGATGTTTTAAATATACATGTATGTATGTATACCGGAAAAAAAGACACCTCGATCCTTTTAATCACATTTTTAATCATAAGTCTATGTAAAATGACGGTTATATTTCTGTGCCTTCTCAATATAAATTTTAACAGTTACTACTGTTTTTAAAAATAATTGCTTTTTGTCTAAAAATGAAGACACCGAAAATATTCATAGTTTGTGATTGGTGAGCAACAAAATAACTTATTATAAAACAATGTCTGATTCTACATTCTAAATGAAGAAGTTGATTTTAAAAGAATGCCAGATTTTCCAATTGACAACTGTCTTTCAAGTCTCCAAGCCATTTGATTCCGATGAATTCATTATGCTTCTCTATAAGCCAACTTTTTTTAATACCAGCAAATTTTATATTATATATATATATATATATATATATATATATATATATATATATATATATATATATATATAATATATATATATATATGTAGTTAAAGTTTTTAATTAACATTTTCTTCCACTATATACCGACTTAAACCATTCTAAGGAATTTCAATTTAACGGCACCAAAGATTCTATGAAATTTGATTCAAATCTGGATGTTTTTTCTTACTATAGACTGTTAGGGCAACTGAACAACTAAACTGTATGCAATTTCTGTTAACTGATAAATATACACAGTAGTCCTAAAATGTAATCGATCTGCAATGCCTTACCAGAAAAACACTTCAGGTACACATCTTCGTCATGTGAACAGTAGGATCCGTGCGTGCTAAATCCCTCACACTCGGAGAGACTTGTCTCATTCCCGTTACATTGCAAGGTGTACACAATTCCTAGGTCATAGGTGTTTCGAATTCTTTGGCCATACTCTCTGGTTTTATATACCGCGTATCGACTAGAAGCAGATAAATGAAAAATTTCACTAATGCGGAACATTGAAGTTTTAATGATTTATCTTTAATGAAAATCTCAATGTAGTAAAATACGTGGTATTTTTGTTTCTAAAGGTCTGGATGTTCATTTACAGTTTGAGTTCTAAAATAAAAAGAGTATTTTCTTAAGATACATAAGTTCGAATAGCATACCTAAAGTCTTCAGTTAAATTTGTATTAATTGTCATTATATCTCTTAGTCAAATGATGCATTTATTTGAATGTTATATAAATCATGTTGTCCTCTTGAGAGGGATTAAAACTCTCATATTTCTAACAGGATAAGCCTATTTTCAAATTGTTTTGTCTTTCGCTTTGAAAATCCTACAAGCGGACAAATTCTAACATCCAGAAATAATCATCAAAATACAATTGTTGCCCGCTTGGCGCCGTGGTAAGAGCGTCTGCTCTAGAGTCGCGAAGTAAGGCGTCAATTCTTATGTCGCGGGTTCAAATCCCAGTGTGGGACGTGGAGTCCGGTCCTTCAGATGAGACCGTATAAACCGAGTTCCCGTGTCGCAGTTAGTGCTGGCACGAAAAAGACCCCGCATTGCTTAACGGCCCTCAGTGCAGAGTATAGAACAAAATTTGTAGTTCTCCACCCACAAGTGGTAGCGTCTCCATATGAGTGACAAATTCTCGAGAGCGACATTAAACAACATACAATAAATCAAAATAAAATTTATGAAGTTACCATACACCTACTGATTTTTCTTATTAAAAAGGAATAATTTCCTAGAAATTTCTGCGAATGGACTAATCCCCGTGCATTAGTCAAATGAGCTAATCCCTGCCTCGGAAACTAATTCCCGGTTATCCGTAATCCTCTAGATTTTACTTTTGTATCGGTCTAATATGTTAATGGACTAATCCCCGTGCGTTAATCCGGAAGCTAATTCCCCGTTTTTCGTTATCCTCTATTCAAGGTCTTCAGTTTCCAACGTAAGACCTTCTACTGATTCTGTTGGTATAGATTATTATTCTTTTTTTTTCTTCTTCTTCCTACACGCCAACTTTAAAGCCTCATATCTCACTCATTTCTCAATTGATTTCGCTCAAATTTACAGAAATACTTCTAAACTCTATCAGAATGCTGTCGAATATTTCATAAAGTCACTTCTGTTTCTGAGTTATTCATCCTTAAACAAAAATTTATAGGCTTTCGTTTCCAGACAGAGGCTTATAGACGGCTAAAGCTGGAGCAGAAATCTACTTATTTAAGAAAATAGAAGCATTGAAGTTGTGCATATCGGTTTTTGTTTTTCAGTTTCTCTATTCAAAATGGCGCTATACAGGGGTCAAAATTAGAACGCTTTAAAGAGCCAAAAATTACTCATATTTTGCTTTTTATCTTCTAAACTAAAACTATTTTGTTAAGATATATAGAACATAATTTGTGCAGAATTAGATCTTTTAAATGATATCTCGGGAAAAGGGCTGACCCCTAAATTAAGGGATCTAAAGGGGTTAAAATTTTTTTTCAGATATCTCAAAAAGTATTCAGAATTTGTTATACATCAAAGAAGCAAAGTTGTTGAAAATCTCTGGTAAATCTACTGATGTCATCAAAATACGTCCCTGTGACGTCACTTCCGGCCCCAAACCGGAAGTAGTCTGAAACTGCAATTTTGCCGTTTTTGACATGTTTTGGGAAATATTTTCACTGGAAGCATGAAACTTAACTGGACGTAACAAAAATGGTTTTTCTTTTGCAATTTCCTACATAGATTTGGTAGATTTAAATCATTAGAGAAACTGGAAGCATGAAACTTAATAGGATGTAACAAAAAAGACTTTCCTTTTGCAATTTCCTTCATAGTTTTGGAAGATTTAAATCATTAGAGACGTCATTTCCCTTTTTTAAAAAAAAAGTTACTTCTGGTCAAACAGGACGGAAAACCTACTCGTTGCTTTGCAACAAGCTTTGATCTAGTTTATTTTACTTCTATATCGGTATGATAAAACAGTTAAAAGAACTTGGGGATATTGCAAAATTCCAGTTCCCCTCAATCAGGCTTATTTTCCTCGGCGAAACAGTCAAGGCCTTGGGAAACTGGAACCTTTATTTCCGTGAAAACTGGAATTTGCTAACTCCCTCTAAGATATACTTTAACTGTATAATAAACTGCAAATGTTGGACTTTTCAAAAGATTAAAATAAAAGATATTTTTGTGCATACTTCGGAAGATTAAGATGTCTGCATGCTACGCGGGCATCATATTTTGTGAAGCTATCGTCACAAAATGTATTCCATGATCGATTCTGGTAGATTTGAAGAACTCCTTCACTACCATTGACTTTTCCATAAAATCGTATTGAATCTGAAAAAAAGTGCCGATACTGGAATAATACTTATAATATAAAGTAGAACAAGAGGTCAATGGGCCACATCGCTCACCTGATCACTTTAGCTAGTTCAATATTTTACGAGTGATATCAACCTATCCCTAAGGGGAAAAGGCATGAATTGAAATTGAAGTTACATGTACACTACCTGAGTATGTTACCATATTGCCTTGATAAATAAATAGGGATGTTAACGAATAGACAAATAGTCGATTGTCAGTTGAATGAAGCGACGATCGAATAATGAAACAACATTCAAATATTAAATAAATGCAAGAAAAGGGAGTGATATTTTCATCTCAAAATTGAAAAGGGGTCCTTCCTCAAACTTTACAGCTGTATAGTGTATGATCTCAGACGAATAAGAGCTCAAACACAGTCACAGTATATCAATAATTTTCCACATTGTACATATGGAAAATACAGTAATTACATACCGGGATAATTATTTCTTAATCACTGACTTTTTTGTAATTGTACGTATTAAATTATGCCACGCTATACTGGACTATGAAAATTATTTAATCGACTCGTACCAATCATATTTATGAACTCTAGGAATTTCACATGCTTAGGAAAACAGAATAATTGCATAGCCATGAAGTTTTGAAGTTCGATCATTATAACACAATCATCTAACATAAAATACCATTTGATATGATGTATAGCTTGGGCAACCACTAATTGAACAAACAGTATTTAACATTTTCATCGGAGGTGTGGGTAGTGTGCGTTTACTATTCCCCATTTCCATTTTTTTTTAAATTTCCAATATATTTTAATTAATAAGCTTTCAAAAAAACTGTGCCATAAAAAAATACTCAAAATAGTCGACTATCGTTCGAATAATGCAATCGAATGTTCGACTAAGGAAAAGTTTTATATTGACATTCCTATAAATCAACAATAAAAGTTTGAAAAAAATATTATTTTACTAATCTTCTATTTCGGCCCCAACTATACATCGAAGTTATAATTTGAACAACTTGAATTTACGCTTCCTAAAGGGGTTTCCATATAAGTTGATCAATCATTGCTCTACTGTTGTTAAGAAATTTTTTAAAAAATTATTTTTCTGCGTATTCTTAATGAAACTTTGAAGGTTCATTATGGCACCACATAGCCCCAGGGGCTCGTTTTTTTTTAAAAAAAAATCTTTACTTTACACAAACTTCAGATGTTTCCACATGAGTTTCAACTTTCCTGGCCCCATGGTTTAGGGAAAAAATGGTTTTTCTAATGTTTATTTAAAAAATCCCATTTTTTATGTAAAACTTTGATCTCCCTTGTAGCCCCGCCCTTCCCTAAGGGGTCATGATGTGAACCAATATCAATCTTCACTACCTAAGGATGCTTCCATATAAATGTGAACAATAATGGCTTTGTTGTTCTTCAGAAGAATGTGAAAGCTTTTTCACATATATTTCTATGTAAATCTCTGATCGTCCCCTGTGGCCCCGCCCTACCCCGGGGTCATGATTTGAACAGCCTTTATTATTTACAAATGTACTACCTAAAGATGGTATGACCAATCATTTCTTTCATGTTCTTGAGAAGATTTTTAAAGGTTTTTCCTATATATTTCTGTGTAAAATTTTGAACGTGCCTTGTGGCCCCGCCCTCAAAGGGGTTCATGATTTGAAAAAAAAAAAATCAATCTACACTACCTGTGGATGCTTCCATATAAATAAGATAACCCCCCTGTTCATGAGAAGAAGATATTCAAAGATCTTTGCCATATATTTCTATTCGAAACTATGTTCGTTCCTTGTGGCCCCGCACTATCCCAAAGGGGTCTTGATTTCAACTAACTTCAATCTACACTACCTGAGGTTGTTCCCACATAAGTTTCAACTTTCCAGGCACAGTTCTTGAAAAGAAGATTTTGAAAATATGCCACAACATTTTCACTCTTGCTAAATTATCTCCCCTTGAATTAGGGCATGGCGTTTCATTTTAACAAACTTTTACCCAAGGATACTTTGTGGCAAGTTTGGTCAAATTGGCCTAATGGTTTTTGAGAAGAAGTCGAAAATGTGAAAAATTTACAGACAGACAGACTACAGACAAAATATGATCAGAAGAGTTCACTTGAGCTTTCAGCTCAGTTGAGCTTAAAACTGTTTATCTAAAAGAAATGCTTTTCTTGACAAATGTGTATTTTTATAAAATCATACGACTTTTTGTTCTGGGCATGCTTTAATCGAATTTTAATGTATAATACATCTATTCAGTCAATCTCATGATTTAGAGAGAAAGCAGATATATATTACCTGTACAGCTTAGGCCCTTTCTATTGTACTGATCTCTACAATAACAGGTTGAGCGGGGGGTTCCACAAAAAGCAATGTCTGCATTGCAGACATGTGAACCCTGAACACAGTCACAAGTGTCACCATAGTAACCGGGTTTACAGTTGCATTCCCCTGTAGTTTTGTTGCAACTTGTGGACTGTTGTTGATTGCACTTGCATCGTTTGCAAGTTGGGCCATACAGAAAATCAGGACAATCTGAAATTGTATACAATTATCAGAAATAATACAAACATCTTTCCTGACATCACCGGGGAGTATAGATCTATTTTCGTTTAATTTAAAGGTTAACCAGGAACTTACTATTCTTTAATTACAGGAAATGATTTTACAGTCTATGATTTTAGCGAAAGAGAATACTTACAAATTTTAAATTTTCGAGGAATTTATTATTTTTGTGAATTTCAATAAAAGTATAGACTAGAACCTGACAATGATAGATCCAGAGGATATTTAAAGTAATCTGCTTGCTTACTCGAATCCACCAGACCCACTTTTTATGACAACTTTAGGTTCTATTGACTATCATCGTCGGAAACCCAGGGGTGATCTCGTCTTTACTTATTACGTGATAAAATTGACTATAAGGGTTAAGACTACTGTAAGCCAACTTTTATTCGTGTGTGGACAAGTATTCGCGATTTCCGCGACCTACTTTTTCTGCAGATAATAATAGCCGTTAACAAAAAAAATTATAAGTATTTGTAGTTCATGTTTCCTCGGTCGCAAAAACTAGTTGTCACGTATTGATTTCAAACTAACGAATCGCGCATCAAAGATGACGAAAATAAGTGTTGGTTTACAGTATTATTTCACGATCAGGGTGTGAAAATGAGATAATGAAGAGCTAACAACGTCAAAGTTAATTTCTAACTTCTAACGTTTACTTTGTAAGCTAGAGAACTGTTTCTACATCTCTGTTGAACACGTACACGTACGCCGTCGACTTCGCTTCATATACTAAAAAGATATTCACAGTACCATGAATTGATCAAGAATCCTCTAAACAAAATTATTTTTGGCAGAGCTTAATGCTATCTTCTAATATTTCTTACACAAATCTTGGTGGCTTGTCAGATATTTATCCGGCAGTGATTTGCCATTTCATTTTTGCATAACAAAGCGTGCTACAGCCATTTTGTCGTCCATCGCTTTCGTGATGTTAGGGATAAATAACGAGATAGTGTAGAATAGCTTAGAGAAAACATTCTCTGCGAGGGCCGAAGACCCGAGGAGGAGATTTTTTCTCTAAATTATTCGATACTATCGAGTTAATTATTTTACTTTAAAAAAATCCCTAATTTGGGCCCCAAAGAAACATTTACACATTCAAATATCCAACTGTGACACAAAACAATAAAATAATCGAACATCCCCATTTATTCATGGACAAGTGAACATTAAACTACATAATGCTGATGTCATTTCAACCCATATCATTATACTAAACAGACGAAGAAATCAGACAAAGAAAAATTTTTTAATCCAAAATAAATTAGAGAGGTTCAGATTGTGTTTTGAATACTGAGTACTTTTGACCTGAAAGCTGAAGAAAACTACAGAGTTTTGATAAAATGTTGAGAATTTGTCATTACATATTATAAGATGTTGGTTTGTTTAGGGAAAGTGTTGGATTCTTGTGGAGTTCCATTTGGATAATGCTTGTAGTAGACTACTAGTGCTTAAACAGATAAAAAGATTATCACTGTTATGCGGAACCTGCTTTAAAAACATTCCATATCAAGATCTGTATAAAAACGGTGTAAAAATAGATGGGCTGTCAATTAATTAAACTGTTTTGGGAAGTACGAAACAGAGATGAATCTTGGATAATCTGAAGGGATTTACTAATAACGGATCCTGAAATAATATTCAGCAATAAGAAGTGATGTAGTTTAGATTCAGGGTGAAAATGTATTTGTCAAAAAGTGATGCTTTCAAAATGTAAGACAGAAAACATGCAACGTGCAAAATTCGGAGGAATTCTTATTTCTGTGAGCCTTGGAAGTGAATAAATGTGATAAATGTTAAGTAATTGCAGTAATTACGTGTGCACTGGAAATAAATTCTAATAGTGTGGCACATTTGGAGTAATTGTTTGTGCATTGGAAACGCATTTTAAAATTGTTCATCTCTTTTGTTCATTGTTTATTTTGGTCTTATGCACCTCAGTTAAAATATTCAACCGAAAGGCAGTTGAATATTTGAATATACAGCTGATGGGAAGTTAGATCTTTAAATATCAAACTAGTGCTGGTTGAATAGGTAAAATATATATACGTAGACCAATAACAATGGGTGACGTCATAGAAGTTTTTTAAAGCACGTATATAGACGTATGTACTTCATGAGAGAGAGAGGGGGTGTTGCAACCACTATTGAAATAACGACCACTATTGAAATAATTATATCAATAGTGGTTAAGAGTGCATTTCAATAGCAAACATAGTTAATAATCACTATTGAAATACGACCACTATTGAAATAATTATATCAATAGTGGTTGAGATTGCATTTCAATAGCAAACATAGTTAGTAACTACTATTGAAATACGACCACTATTGAAATAAATATATCAATAGAGGTTGAAAGTGAATTTCAATAACAAACAAAGGTAATAACCACTATTGAAATACAACCACTAATGAAAATAATTATATCAATCGTGGTTGAGAGTGTATTTTAATAACACTCATAGGTAATAACCAAACACACACATGTAATAACCACTATATTGAAATACGACTATTATTGAAATAATTATTTCAAAAGTAGGTGAGATTCATTTCAATAACAAGCATATGTTGCAACCACTATTGAAATAATTTTCACTTTTGAAATAAAGATTTCAATATGGATTTAATTATGGTTTTAGTTTTGTAATATTATCAACAACTATCAAAATGATTATTTAAATCACTTTTGAAAATATAATTTCAATAACTATCTACATGTAAATCTTCATTTAAGGACAGATGATACAAACAAAATATGGATGCCTGGATTGGTATATATTTTTTGGTCTGATTTCATTGAAAATGATATATATTTCTAGAATATAAAGAAATTGTAAACCTTCCTTATCAATTTATACACTTTAATTATTAATCTATATATTTTTCACACATAATCCAATTTTTGTAAAATTTGGTATAAAAAAGTTAAAAATTTCGCGGTGAAACTTTTCTTTCAATACTGGTCGTATTTCAGTAGTGGTTGAAACTTGAAACCTATGTTAATCTTATTGAAAATTAAAGCACTCTTCCCCACTATTAGATAATTATTTCAATAGTGCTCGTATTTCAATAGTGGTTGAAACCTATGGTTAACATATTAAAATGCTCTCTCACCCACTATTGAAGTAATTATTTCAATAGTGGTCGTATTTCAATAGTGGTTAATATCTATTTTGTTATTGAAATACACTCTCAACCACTATTGATATAATTATTTCAATAGTGGTCGTATTTCAATAGTGGTTACTAACTATGTTTGCTATGGAAATGCACTCTCAACCACTATTGATATAATTATTTCAATAGTGGTCGTTATTTCAATAGTGGTTGCAACAGGGGGTATACATGTAACTGTAATCTATGTATTTGATTCCCCCCTTTATTTTTATCTCTATTCTAATTGTCAACTAAATTTTGTTTTCAGATTTCTTACTAGATAAAGTTTACCTGATCGACACTCCAAAACTGCCAATGATGAATAACTTGACATATAGCTAGATGTGCTAAATCTGCATTGGGATACTTCTTTTTCGTCTCCTGTACAAGATAGGTAAGTAATCCTTTTCCTGTTATTATAATCACTGTACATAAGTCCTGTCTGACTTCGTCTCGTCGATACGTATGACATATAAAATCTACAAAAAATAATTCAATTATTGCAAATCTCTCTCTCTCTCTCTCTCTCTCTCTCTAGCCGCTCTCTGTAGTTCTCCGAAAAAAATATATTGAATGTCAGACTGGAGAGTAGCTGCAGATCCTCTCCCCCCTCTCTCTCTCTCAGCCGCGAAGTGTAGTTCTCCGAAAAAATATATTGAATGTCAAACCGGAGAGTAGTAGCAGAACAGATCCAAACGCTGTAAAACCCTTCGATTTACGCCGCCATTTTTGGGTCGCTCACTTTGTGATTTATTTCTGGTGCTTTTTCAGAATGATACCTTTCAAAGAACATTCTTTTGCCCCCAAAAAGGAGTAATACACATGGTAAATTATCGTATGCTGTGTGTTCACTAAAAACCAAAAAAAGACTTACGATGGTAAACCCAACTGAGTGCAAATAATTTTAGATTCCTTGTTATCCCAGCTGTAACTGGAGCCGATCAGCATCCATTGACCCTGATGATACATTTGCAAAACTCCGGTATCCCTGATGAATCTTAGTGATTCTAAAATGTTAACAGTAAATTATATAATTTGAAGTCTCTATTCTAATTTAACGTTTGAAACTGTGCCCAGAGTAATTAAACAAAATGTAGGCAAGAAAATTTTCAAAATTATTATAAAAATGTACCTAGTACTTCACAGATCACGGAGGACATTTCATTCTTTCATAGAAAAAATTTCCATAAAACGAATTAAAATACAAAAAAGAAAATATTAGAGGGAAAAGAAACACTGCATGATAAAATTTAGCGATTTTATGAGCATCGCCAACTATTAGAGCATGACACTTTATTTTCTGATTATTCGGTTTCAAGTTAGGTAAAGGTCCCTTAAATACCCATGAGGGAAAACCTACCGAAACAGCCCAAATTCTTTCCATAAAATCCGACTCGACAATTACAAACAGGAGTTGTTCCTTGAAAGGTACAGTAGGAAAACGTATTGTTACAGTTGTGCTGATTTTGGACGCAGTCACATGATGGTCCATAAAATCCCGCCTTGCACGTGCATTCTCCTGTCGTCTGGTTACAGGATTTTGTGTTGTTGTTGTTACAACTACACGGGACACAGTCGAAAGAAGTCGCATTGAAAAACATCAAGCTGGGGCAATCTGAAAGAGTTTCCAATGGAGGTTAGAAATACTGTCGAATATATGTAGTAAGTCATGCAGATACATGTACATAGTTGCTGATATATGGAATAGTAAAATATGAGTTATATCTTATATATCTTAATCGGATAAAAAATTAAATGCGCCATGTGCACAGTGCATTATTATTAAGATTAAGATCAAGCATAAGCTTATGTACTGGTGTTGTAGAGTAGGATTTCTCCCATAGCCCAATTTCCTCCCGGAATCTATACTTCAAAATAAAATTTCCAATCATGGGAAAACGCACAATTTAAAACATCTACTTAGTAATTATTTCTTTTTAAGAATATAGGAATTCCAGCTCTGTATGAAAGCTAAATTTATAACCATTTATAAATGGTAATTTGTTCTAAGGGGAATAGCAATCCATAGCTTTTTAACAGTGTATGTTTCCCCGCATACCGATTGTAAATTGAGTTGTTTGGAATTTCCTCGGAAGAAAACCTTTTCCTTTACCTACTCCTATCGTACTTTATAGTCTGTGGGTATCTCCAACAATTGTCGTTTTTTTAAGCAGAAGGGGGAAGGATTTTATAGATGATAACCAACTCTACAGGACCAGTTCTTATTATTCAATTTTTTTATCGATGTGTGCTATGACAAAAATAGGTTTGTATCTAAATCATGAAATTGTTTTATGGGATCGTGTAACGCACCCTACCGCTTAAACATGTAGCTGTTTCAGCTTTTGCTCGAGGTAGATAGAAGAAATAGTTATCCTCCTCTTTTTTATCACACTTGGTGTAATTGAGACTAAGACTAGAAAACTCGTCTTTCATACACGTAGAATCAACTAATTCGGTATCAGGAGGAACTGCATATGACGACATTTTATTGTAGAACCTACAAATGAAAGAAACAACATAACAACTTTTTCAATTAAACACAGTAATGATGATTAAGCATACTTGAATATCTCCATGCCATTCATATAGACTAAGATGGTTTCAGATGAGTAACTGAAAATCAAGAAAATACTAGGTACAAAATTGAGCTAGAAAGTTCATATATTGCAATTGCCATGTTTCTTTTTATTCTTTAGATATACATTCCGCAATGTTTAATATCTTTTTGTACCCTCCATGCACTGTTGATTAAACTGTATTTCCTTTTACCCCTAAGGCATGCACCAGGGACAATTTATTGACAATTTTGTATAGTCCACAGTTCAACGACTGAATGAACTTGTTTCTTTTATAAATATTTGAAAAGCGAGAAGTTGAATGTGTATTATACACACACACACACCAATGAGCCTTATACACACACACACACACCACACACACACACACACACACATTTGACACACAAACTTGAACACACACACACACACACACACACATTCCATATATACATACACAGTTTATACAAACGTGCATTTGAAGTATGTTGAAATGAAGATTTTAAAATTTATTTATATATAGAAAGATAAAAATGTTAAGCAGTGATGCGTTTATGATTTTATCAAGCTCAATTGGGATATATTTAATAAACTTAAAATCTGCACTACTTGAAAATGAAATAAACATGAGTTTCATTTTAAAAAGTAAATGGTTCTTGATTGAAGGATTTTTAAAAAGAGTGGGTTTTTTATATATTAATAATGTAAAAAATCAATGTGTCATTTAGATTGCCACTTGTAATGATTTCATATTTTACCATATTTATTAGAGGTCCATATATCTCTTTCCTACGTCTGAAAAGTCTCACATCCATTGAATTTTCTTTTTTTTCCGATTTTTCTGCTTTAAAAAATGACACCTTTACTATAATTCGGTTATTCTCGAGTTGAGCAGTGCATCCTTACAATTATTTAGTTACGATAAACCAGTATATCATGATGCGATATATCCAATAAAAAGATGAGTTAATAAATATTTGAAAAGCGAGAAGTTGAATGTGTATAATATATTTTCAACAACAAGCCCATTGGCCTTATAGGTCATCTGAGTATCATGTAACAACTTTTCAACAATTAAATTTGGTTCGTTTTTTAAGCCATGAAATTCAAATTCACAATTTTGATAGAGGCGCGATTGCTTATCATTACTATACACTTAGCATGCTTACTTTGGCTTCTTAATACCAAGAGGTAGATCAGGGTAACAAAGAAAAAATGCATTTCCACTTTATAACCAATTGTGCAACCCATCCAAAAGGAACCACAGTGAATGATCCTGGACAAATATTTCAAAATTTTGGAAATTTTATCAAATTTTATTTCATCATAAATGGTTCATTAATACCAAAGAGCAGATTTCAAAGCATTAATTTATTATCAGACTATGTACCCCTACCCCTCTACCCCTGACCCAGGGGCCCTGTCCTGAATTTAACAATTTTGGAAGAGGCATCTTTCTTCATCATAAATATGTACTTAGATCATTGGCATAATACACAGGGCCAAAGGAAAAGATTTTCAAAGATTTCATGCATTTTCACCATATAATCAATAAAGTCCCACCCAACACCAAACCCATCGAGCCAGGGGCCCTGAAATTCACAAATTTGGAAGAGGCATCCTTCCTTATCATAACTATGTACATAGTTTATTGGTTTAATACCCAGGAGCAGAGGAAAAGATTTTTAAAGAATTTATGCATTTTCACTATATGATCAATAGAGCCCCGCCCTAACACCAGAACCCCCAACCCTGGGGCCATGGAATTCACAATTTTAGAAGAGGCATTCTTGCTCATCATAATTATGTATTTGGTTATTTTATTAAATACCCAGGAGCAAAGAAGATTTTCAAGAAATTATGCATTTTCACTATATAATCTACATAGTCCCGCGCTAGCAATAGAACCCCTGACCCTGGTGCCATGAAATTCACAATTTTGGAAGAGGCAGCCAAATTCAACATAACTATGTACTTGGTTAAGTTATTTAATTGCCAGGAGCAGAGAAGAAGATTTTCAAAGAAATAATGCATTTTCACTTTATAATCTATTTAGCCCCTCGCTAGCACTAGAACCCCTGACCCTGAATTTCATAATTTTGGTAGAGGACTCAATGTTGATAACAAGCAAGCCAACAGTTTTACTGCTTGATGTCCAGGAGTAGAGAAGAAGATTTTTTAAGATTGCATTAATTCTAGTGGTTTTTGTCTCAATCCCTCAGGCCCCAGGGGGGCCAGGGACCATGAAATTCACAATTTTTGTTCCCTTTCAAACAAAAATGCTTTATGCCAAAATTGGTGAAGTGGTTGCAGAAAAAAAGCTGAAAATGTTCAAATGTTAACGCGCGATGCAGAACGCATGACGACGGACGAAAACAGATAGCAATAGGTCACCTTGGTGACCTAAAAATAAACAGTAATAAATTAAACTAAACATTTCACTTACGTGGGTAGTCCCAATCGTTCACAAACGCCATAATACTGTGGAGTAGAGTACCGTGGAGCATAGCCAGATATCCAGGAGTTTCCTATTCTGTATTCCACGTTTTTAAAACTTGATGTCAGATTTCTTGTCGAATTTAGCCTCAAAGAATCTACATATTATATATATATATATATATATATATATATATATATATATATATATATATATATATATATATATATATATATATATATATGTTCAGTGTTTTATCTCATAAAGTTTGTAGACATTAATTAATAGACATCAAGCCAGTATTTGATGAATTTTCTTCACTCTTCAAATAATTTTTTTTAAAAAAGTACCTTGGCAATTGAATCCTCGGTTTTCGTAGCCAGGTTTACATAAGCAGCTTGTACCGTTTTCGTTGACTTGACAAAATGCCACATCAATGTTACAGGTATTTGTCTTACAGTTGCAGAGATCCCCTTCATAACCAGATTTACAGATACATTTTCCGGATCTCTTGTCACAGCGTTCTGTGTTTGTTACATTACAGGGACAGTCATAACATTCGCTTTTGCTGAAGTAGGTCCAGTCAGGGCATTCTAAATTCATATAAAAAACAAAAATTAATAATTCATTATAAAGGTGTTTTCCTATAAGTATTTTCGTCTGTTTTAAAACTTAGTAAATAATTTTTGACCCACAATATATTTAAGGAATAACTGTCTTAATTTTCGATTTCATGATGTTATCACTCGATTGGCTTGCGTGATGATTTGCATATACGCCGAAGGCGTCATGAAAAATCTGACAATTATTCCTTGTATTTACATGCTCTAGATTCTGCCAATCCACGTGCTACAAGCCCTGCTTCTGTCTAGCTGTTTGTCCCGCCCTACACGTGATTATTTTTAACCGCACCTATTGATGAACCAGCACATTTATGGAGAAATAAGCATTCTGAGAGTATTGACTAAGCAATACATGTCCCCTACCGGGTTCCCCTTTTTCTTCAGGATGTCATTTAATAATATGCAAAAGTTATGATCAAGGTAAAAATGCATGATTTTGAGGTTGTGGATGCCTTTAATCTAATAAATTAATCCACATAAAGACGAAAATCCAGCTCATTTTTTCAACGTCTTTTTCTCGCTTCATATTTAACATGTTTTAGCGGAGCACGAACCCGATCTTAAACCATTACGAAAATTTAAAAAAATGCCATAATTCTATCAAAAATCAATGAAGCGAAACGAAATTCAAACTTGATCTGTAACTCATCTAGATACACTCACATACCAAAATTCAGCTCAATAACTGCAAGCATTTAGAAAAAAAAAGTGCGGAACATAAGTAGGACAGACGGACAGACAGACAGCTAGACGGACGGACGGACGCAGAGGAAACCTATAGTCCCCTCCGGTTTCACCGGTAGGGGACAAATAAAGTACATTAGCTATGTGTAATTTATCTCGGGCAAAGACATTGGAAATGTAAATATAATAAAAATATTTTAAGTTCCTTAAAAATGGAATCTGATTGGAAAAGATCCAATAACTAAATCAAAATGTAACACTCCGCATCATTGATATGTCACAAGCGTGCGAGTTATATGTGCTTAATCTCAATTTATTCCATGTTTCCCCCTTTATTCCGTGGATATAGCTCATGTGATATCATTTTCGTATCCCACAGTTGTGACGTCACAATGAGTTTTGTGTTAGGGTAATGAAGTAAATTAAAGTGGACTTCCATATAAAACAGTGTAAAACAT
Organism: Saccostrea cuccullata; assembly: GCF_032062105.1. Classification (NCBI taxonomy): domain Eukaryota; kingdom Metazoa; phylum Mollusca; class Bivalvia; order Ostreida; family Ostreidae; genus Saccostrea; species Saccostrea cuccullata. The sequence continues at coordinate 23,837 of NW_026930842.1, forward strand.
TACGTGTGGTGTATAAAACAAAATGAATAACATGGGATAAAAAGAATCTCGCATGATTTGCGGTTAGATATAATTTTTATCCAACTCGTTTTGTGCTTTTATCCCCTCACGAAGGCTCGGAGATTTAAAACACAAAACTCGTTGGGTAAAAATCATATCCAACCACTAATCATATGAAATCATACCAGATCCTTATTATCTTGCAAATCTTTCCATACATTTTGATAACAACGACATTTATCCATAAACAAAATGTTGATTTACATCTACATGTAAATTACTTACCTCAATAAAAATAACAACTCCATTAAGTATAAAGAAGAAGAGTCGTTATGGATAATAATAGGCCCTTTTGTTACTATTCTTATGGGAAAAAGAGAGTCGGATCCAAGCTTAAGGTGATGTACACAAATCATAAAATGTGTTTAAAAATTACCTGATAAACACTGAAGTTGCACGATCCCGTTGTCACATATAGAGGGACTATCCTCAAATTTCAGACATTCCGCTCTGGGAGAGGTAAGTGGAGTCCTACACCGTTCATCTATCTTAAACTTGTAACCCTTCGGTGAGGTGTAGACGTCCTTTATGTTTATCACGCGTCTATGAATAATATATAATAAAACAGTATAAAATTAATCTTAATTTCTTATTTATAAAAAAATTAAAATGTCCGAATAATAATACCCCCCCCCCAATGCAGCAGCGTTCTATTGCAAATAAAAATGTTACATTAATTATTATGGTGGGTTTTTCTTAAGAAATCTAAATAAGCTTTTTAAAGAACTCTCACTTGAAAATTTTTTCTATTTTCAATTTTACTTTCAAATTTTCTGAAATCATCATGTTAAAGAGCACCCCCACCTTCCATTTAGGCCCGCAAAGTATGTTTCATTAGTTTTTATTTTAATGTAAAATTTGTTTCTTTCATCATTTAACATTTTTTATATGATATCTTACATTAATCTTCCTTCACATTTCTGATTGAAAACTCTGTTAGATTTAAAGGTTTTAAAACCTTATATGTAACTTGCATTTTTCTTCAATGACATGAAACAATTTATTCTAACATGCCTTTGTTATATGGATTAAAATCTTACGAGGGTAGGTTCATTGCTCGACAAAGGACGCGGTCAGTTGAAAATCCCGTCAAATCATGACAAACATAATGCCACTTGTTGTTTTTATGATACTGTAATGTATTGTTTGTTTTGTCCAATCGAAGCCTCTCTGTACAAAAAAAATACTCAAATGTAACTAACATGTATAATACCGTTAATTCATATATTTCATATATATGCAGTACGTACCAACACAAGATGACGTTGCTTTGTTTCCATATTTGCAGTAACATGTACCATTTTCACAGACAGATGTTTTCAGATCACACGTGTGATTTCCTTTAGGACAGGAGCAGGTCTGGCCCTCAAACCCAGGCTTACACTTACATTCCCCGGATGTTTTATCACAGGAGAGAGTGTTCGACTGAACACATTGGCAATTTATGCAGTCACTTCCAAATGTAAATGCTGGACATTCTGAAAAAAAAGTTTTTTTTTATTCATCAACCAGTCAAAATGTATTGAAACACGATATTGATAAAAATATTGTTTTTCATCCTCAACAACTTATAACCAAATTTTGATGCTTAAAATAAAGTCAAGCATCTAGGAATTGATTTCATTGAAACTAACATTAACATGAAATAACAAATAAAGAGTATTAATATAAAGCCTAAAACAAAATGAACTTTAATTCGAATTTGGGTTGATAAATTGTAATAATTAAGGCTATTCCACCCTTCTGTGATTTCATAGGCTATTGCAAAATATGTCATTGATTTAAATTCACAACCAATAAAAATGTATCTTTTGGACAATTGCCTTTCAAAAGGTGAAATATTAATTATTGTTTAATAAATAAATTATTTAATCAATTCTTTAATATTATTTAACCTAAACCATTTTGCAAAGGGCAATAAATCCTTCTATATATCTTCATTCAGCATGTTTCGTCATTGTCGTGTAATGTTAATTAAAATGTTTGCCATGTTATTCGCAATTAAAACATACTAGTTTTTGCACAACAACAATTAATTTAGAACTTTCAGCATCAGAATTATGCATTTGAAATAGTTTTTTTGCCTGACTGTTTACTAAGATTTAACGATTTTTTAATGTTGGCATATACTTCTGTTTATTTAATTCTTATATCATAAGAAAAATGGCAACATATACATTTTTAGTGAATACTAGTTAATTTTTGAAAATGATTATGTTTTTCTACTTTGAATCCAAAAAATTGTGAAGACAAAAATACCTGAAATATATTAAGGACAAAAAAAAAAATTATAAACGTCTTCTGTTTATCTTTTCGATGGAAAAAAAATATTTCAAGCTTTGATTGAAGAGTGAATCACATAATTGTCACCCTGTACAAAATAAAATTCTTAAATAAAAGTACAAATTTAATTGTACACAAGCCTTTCTTCTGAAACAATTTAAAACACATCATTTTAGTTTTCTTGATCATCAAGATTAACATTTATCATAACACAATTTTAAAACAATCTATTTACCTTCGCCACAGATGAGTCCAAGATCTTCAAAATGGTTACAATACGCGGTAGAGGAGGTGTAACACTGGGATATTCTCTCCTCTGTACCAGCACACTGTATAAATCCGTAATGGATTGGGCCGCTGCCAGGGCCATAATATGCCTCTTTGCGAAAATCTGTGTAAATGCTGCCAAAAAAATGATATAAAGGCACATGTACAGGAGTAAGTTGTGAAACAGGATCAAAGTAGTATTTTCAAATATTATGATAATTAATCATATTAAAGATATCTTAAAATTAAATTTTCAGTATTCAAGTCAAAATCTGATAAATACAATCCGCCATTATTTTTTCACCATAATTATTCACCGATGTAAGACGACTATACCTTGGTAGACCAAGGTTTCTACACATAACCTTGGTCATTTTAGTTCCGGGAAAAGCGTTGTCATCACAAACCGTTCCCCAACTTCCGTTAACATAAAGCTCCACTCTTCCAGCGTAGATTTTCTTTCCATTACTTGTTACAGTTGTTGATTGATTTGCTAACCGTATGGGATCTAATAAATAACAAAAAAATATTTCAAAAATAGATACACTGCTACGCACTTAATTTTCGACCAAAAAATCATCAAATGAAATCAATAAAATGTTCTTTTCACACCTTAAAGACATCAGTTTGTATTTGTATTTTTTCCATGATCCGAAAAACGTCGAACATTTCTCCAAAACAATTTTGTTTCTGAACTCAACCCAATATAATACTTATTTTTCAATATGTAAATCGAGAAGGCCCTCGATATTACTGAGTATCTTTATAGGCTTATATCCAAAAATTGTGCTGAGGAGGAACATAAAAGAAAAGATATACCTGTACAATTGTAATTCTTCTTTCCAATAAAATTGGTTTTGCAAAGACACACCGGTGTACCTGATTCTGCATGACATTCTGAAACTGTGTTATTACATGGATTATTTCCCTTTCGGCATTCACAGGTGGCGCCAGTGTAGCCTGCTTTACATTTACAAGCTCCTGTGGTTGAATTACAGCTTTCTGTATTTGTTCTGTTGCATGAACAAAATGTGCAATCTTTTCCATATCTCCACTCTGGACAGGCTGAAAAAGTGATTTGCAAAATTCCATGACTTCGGAGGTTTCACATTGTAATCAATACATGCATTAATTCAACTTTGTAAAGGGATTTTATCTGCTTCTTGAAAGATTGTTCTAAATGATCTAAATAGTCTGCCATATTTCATAAATTGTACAGTTAAAATTTGGCCCGTGAGCATTAAAATTTATGGCTCTGAAAAACTCATAAATATTCATATTTTCTCATCCAGATACATGTATACTACAAACATTATATAACCCTGTTTTATACAAAGATTTCATGAATATTCATTATCAATATACATACATATAAGTGTTAATGATTTTTTTGAAATTTTCTTTCTATCTAAAAAAATGCATTGTGACTTTACCTTAAATTCACAAATATGCAAAATTTTCATAGATGAATAAATATTTTTCTAAAAAAGATAGTCAGCTTTCAAACGGATAAATTAACCTAATGAATAAGCCGCTTTTTGTGATAGGAAAGCTGTTTAAAGCAATATTAGTTGATTTTTTATAATGATAAAAAATTAGCTGCATGACAATTTTTCATAGAGATAACACTTATAAGTTAAATGAGACTAAAACTGACCATAAAATTTTTTTCAAACGGAAGCTTAATTTATATAACCTTGGAATATATCCGATCAAAACGAATCCCTCATTAATTTTCGATCTTAAAATAAATATTCTTAAAGTGTATTTAACTAAAATGCTTGCTTTTTCTCCAAACCAATTGTACTCATTATGATGCAAGAAGCAAAGATATATATTCCAGCGAATTTTGAAATCTAAGATTTTTTTCCAATTTATTTTCATTGTCTAACGTTGACGTCTTTTAAAAATGTTTTAATATATGAAATATATGGAGATAATAAAAAGAAATCGAGCTAAAAAGTCCATTCAACGATACAAAATAGGAGCGGACACGGATCTTCAAAACATCAAAGGTGGGATCATGTGTCGTGGAGGAGTGAGCATCCCCTGCCGACCGGTCACAATCGCCGTGTGCTTCTTATATTGATAAGAAAATATAAGAAAATCCGTCGACAATTCAGTGTGTAAATAATAGCCTAACAATCAGTATGAAAAAAGTCAGTCAGCAATTGTCGTAGAATATAATACATTTGTATTTTCTGACAAGGTAACATATCGACCATAGAACTTAAAACTAATTGATGACTTTGCATTACTGTTACAAAAATATTTCCAGCAATATTAACAGTAAAGTCTTTTAATAAAAGATGAAGATATATACAAAGTAAAACGTGCATCACCTGCTAAGCATTGAATCCCAAGAGCTATGTTACACTTTAATGCAGGCGCCATGGTTATGTTACAGTCTTTCATAGAAGTCTCTGTACCGTCACATGAAGCCTCGGCTATTTCGTAATCTGGCAGATTAGTTTTGGGAATAAATTTGGAGAAATATGCACTGGTATGTACCCTATAAGTAAATACAAACACAAATATAATGGGAGATTACAGTGCTTACCTCAACAAATGGTGTCTTTAAGTAAAGCAAAAGCATCTTAGAAGTATTATCCACAAGTGTTAAACTAGGGCTAATCTTGAAAATGATAGCATAAAAAAAATTAAAATCTTAACATCCGCATAATGAAAGCAATCATTTAGTGTGCATCGCATTTTGAATCACCAAATCAAGTTTGGTAATAGGACGCATAAATGCAATTACAAGATGTGTTTGTGAATAGACATAAAAAAAAAAATTGATCAATTAGTCATCATGGTGTCATTGAAAGAAAATGTATGCATTCTAAATCTGAATCTATCTGAAGCAAAGTTTGGAGTGTGATATATTTTTGCATATAGGTCACAGTAAATCACAGGACCTTGGTCATTTAATATTGGCCTTATAGTTTATTCAGCATATAGGTCACAGTCAAAGTCCTCATCGACCATGGTGTCATTTGAAAGAACTTTTACCAAATATGAAGTCCTATCTTCTATGGAAAGTTATGGCAAAAAGTGTAAAAAGCATTTTTAGCTGTCACAGTCAAGGTCACAAGATCAATCCTTAGCTTTTATCAATGCATACCAAATATGAAGTCCCTATCTTATGCTTCAAAAGTTATGGCAAAAATAAAAAGCTATTTTTATATCACTCAAGGTCACAAAATGAAGAAAGGCTTTTATCCGTGGAGTATGCATACCAAATTGAAGAAGCTTAGTTATCAAACATGAAAAAGTGTGCTAAACATCGACCATGGTGTCATGAAAGAACTTAATTGGTGGATTATGCATACCAAATATGAATATCCCTATGGTTCAAAAGTTATAAAAAAAATTAAAAACTTGACCTTGTTCATTTATCGGTCCGAATACCAAAATGAAGTCATATCTATGCTTCAAAAGTTATTGGAAAAAGCTATTTTCAGCATATAGGTCACAGTCAATCAAGGTCATTGACCTTAATATGAAAGGATGCATACCACCAATTCAAAAGTTTTTTAATGACAACAGACAAACAGACAAACAGATAAACGGACAAACAGACAAACAGACAAATAAATGACAAAAACTTGGGAATGATCCGGGCGAAAAAAAATTAACTCCCCTAAAATGTTAAATTGGCCATTCCTTTGCTGAAATTGCAGCGTCTGAAACCCTGACTGGAACAATGAAACACACTAGAATTAAGTATCTTCCATGCATGTCTGATCAACGTAGGGCAAAGAGGTACTTAAAAATAAAACTGCACCAAAAACCTTAACCTGGGACGCCGACGCCGAGGGTATAACATACAGGTAACCTTCCCAAATTCGTTGAGATAAGCTTTAAAACAATATGATCTTACAAATTTAGAAACAATAACAATGTTTGCGTCAACTGCCTGCATCTCTGTCCTGATTACATTTAATTCGTTGTATCATATTAATTAACTCAAATGAATGCAAATACCTTGAAAAAGTGCAACTATAACAGTGATCAATCACATAAAAACTACAATTCTACCACGATTATTGAAGACATCAAAGAAATGCCGCGGACATTATTCTCCAATATATCACGAAAGTCATAAAAAATTATCAGATCAGAAACAAATCAGAAACGTATCAAACCTCCACAGTTAAAATAAATATTTGACTCTAAAAAGTAATACTTGTTTAGACCACATCGATGTGTCCTCTTTTGCAATCTAAATACTGTAAATTGCATAAAATTGCTGATGAATGTCGGTTTTTATAGCCAAGCGGGGCTATTCCACGGACATCCCTACACATTTAAACACCAATAAAGCAGTTAAAAAGAACATGATTTTGTTACTGTATCTTCATTAAAATTAATCAATACATATAACGAACAAATTTGAAATTTAAAAAGGCTTCTTCTAATGCAACAAAAGCTCAAATTGTCTGCATTCTATACACATGTAAGCAAACAAATTTTCCCTTTGGTGTTAAATGGAACAGCGTATTCGAGACATGTTGTTTAACATAAAATCATAAAAACCTCGGCTTTTATCTTTCAAGCAACATTTCTCGGCCTTGGAGGTTATCATGCAACATTCACGAAAACGCGGACTTTATTTCTCAAACAAACCAAATCTGTGAGCTGAACATAAATACAGATCCCCGGAATTCCATAGATTGGATCAGGTGACTAAAAAAAATTTATTTTATATCTATTATAGAGAATCTCGAGTCCATTTAATATAAATATGATAAATGTTAACTCACACTGGTAGTCCGAGTTGTCTGCAGATAACGTTGAGTACGCTAAAAACATTATTCCCTGAAGGATCAGAGTACAATATACACAAGGGATTCCAGGTCCCATTACTGTAAAACTCCACCTCTCCTTTATCCATTGCGGACCTATCAGTAAACCGCAGGCCAAAATCTGCAAAACAAAACATGACTCGCATGCTGCTTCTTTACTCCACACTCTGGATTGACTAACAATTAATGAGGACAGATGACACACACCTTTGACATAAAAATTAAAAATGACAAATGTCATGTCTAAATGAGCATAACAAACAAGTTTTACCGGGTTGTGTTTAATGTTTCATTCAAAGTTTCAGAATATTTGGATTTGAAGTGAGACTTTGTACGTCTGATGTTTAGGTCCGTATTTCTTCAGACCCTTTTTTGTTTAATGGACTTTTGAGCTTGAATACTTTTCGTTATTTCCAAATATTCACACATTATATTTCATGAAAATAGGTGGCAACAGAAAGGTAGAATTTGAACATCAAAGAAGGTTATTTCTTGATGTATTAGAAAGAATGGAGGCGTATACAAGGCGAGGACAATCCCCCGCTCTGAAAAAAGACATTTCTCAAAGTAGTATTTTTTTCAAAATTTTATGGTTTAAATCATCTATTACATCTAAAATTTTGAATTTCATTGTTTTAATAATTTATTAATTATTTATTTTTCACTCATGTTTTTAAGACATTTGAAAAGAAAAAAGCTTCATGAATGATTCGAACTCTCTCCATAGCGCAGTTATGGTCCAAGACCAACCGCTTTAACTACTACGCTACGAAGTATATGCATTATTGACGTCTTTCGGTGTGATTTAAATGAACGAGTTTGTTAAAGCGTAATTTTTTTTCAGAAATGTTCGATTTTTATATAGAATGGGTTCAGATTCCATTTTTTTTTAACAAATGAAATAGATTTTACATTTACGTTTCCATCATTTAAGCGTTCACGAAGAATGGAGACTTGACCCATTCATGTTAAAAATTCATTTTTTTATAGCTCTATTAAACCCATTTTCCACTAAATATGCTTAACTGTCAACTTTGAAATAAAGATAAACAAATAATACAAGTCGTTCAGTAAAATAAAATAATAAAATGTTTTGAAGATGACATTATACTGAGAACATGATTTTAGAAAAATATAACTATTCTGTGAATTTTGAAAATTGAGAAACATTTTGTCTCAGAGCGGGGGATTGTACACGCCTTATACGCCCTCTTTCTTTATAATTTGCATTATTCATGTTATTTACAACAAAAATATGCCTGGAAATATATACCAATTCAAGCATCCATTTTGTTTTGTTTGTATCACCTGTCCTAAGGGATTTTTACTTTTTATGTCGCTCACCTTTACAGTTATTCTGGGGTGTTGCTGATACCCCCTTTTTACAAAGACATATTGGTTTTCCATTGTCCAAATGACAAATGGAGGTTTTGGAATCACAGGTGTGCTTTCCAGTCTGACAGTCACATGTTTCTCCAGAAAACCCGGCTTTGCACGTGCATTTTCCTGTATCATCGCATTTCTCAGTGTTGTTCTGATTACAAGAGCATGGAAGGCAGTCGTTACCATAGCGCCATGTCGGACATTCTTAAAGACAAGAGACAAAAGAATAATAAAAGTTGCTGTTCTTCAAAAAGGACAGTATGGATGTATATCTTACACAATCAACTGAAAACAAACTGTGTTGCAAAGAAACAAATGTATTTAAAATAGTTCTCTTTTTAACTGAAAGCATGTAATTTTTTTCATAATATTTAATGTGATTGTCTTAAACTGTAATGACGTACTTAGAAAATAAAGCAAGCTAATAAATAGTTGTACTTCTTCGCTTTTTATCAGAAAAAAGAATCAAAGAAGAATTAATGCTTTTAAACCAATGAAACCCTGCCTTAACATCTGGAATATGATCCCACCTCTGATGTTTTGGTGGTCCGTGATTGCTCTACTCCTATTTTGTTTTGTTTTAAGGACTTTTGAGCTTGAATAATGTTCGTTATCTCCATAATAATATTTCAACATAAACCTTGTCCAATGAGCTTAGAATTTCACAACTCCGATAGAGATGCTCAGTGATTATTTTACTTTACATTTCTTTTTTTTTAATAATTCTTTATTTTTGTTTTACACATTCTGTTATTTAATACAATAAATGATTAATAACAAATACAGAAGATGTAAATTTTTCATTTTTCAAAAGAGAGAAAGAGATTTTTTTTTAATTAGGGGAGAGAAACTTTTTTTTAAGAGAGAGTACATGCATGCATTCACAATATTTATATTAATCTAAATATTCATTGAAATAAAAGCTTCCAGTAGTTCCAGCAGGTATCAAACATATCCTTTTCACCATTTTTGTATGCAATATATTTTTGAGTTTCATAAAATGTATTCATAAGCGATATCGCAGCATGTACATTAAGTGTTTTCCCTGTGCATCTCATTGTGTAGATATAATATTTAAGCCATAGAACAAGATTATTTTGTATCATTATCCTATTATCTAAGAATCCAAAAATGAAATTATTTTTTGTTACCGATATCTGAAGATTTGTTTTATTTTCAAGATAATTTTCAAATTCTCTTAAAAAATCTTGTACATGATCACACTCCCAAAGCAAATGTTCGATTGTTTCTTCTTCTACTTGACAGAAGGTACAGTTTTTGTTGTCTGTGATTTTGATTTTGAATACTGTAGATCACTAAATTTTCGCGACACCTTATTTTCGCGAGATAGTAATTGACTCTTGATTAGCGAGACAAAATTTTCGCGAATTGTGGTTATTGCTCTATATAATCTTAAGGAATAATATTATACGCGAGAATTAAATTTTCGCGAGCACACTGTTTCGCGTAATTACGCGAAAATAAAGTTCTCGCGAATAAAATGTGATTTACAGTAGATATGAGTTTGAGGCCAAAATTTTGTTCAGAATTCGGTACTGGAACCATTGCTGTTTGCAATTGTTTGTAACTTTAAAAGGCAATTTAAAAATCAATTTCCATTCTCTGTCGTTCAGTTCAAATATTTCATTCCATTTTCTTTTACCAGTAGGTTCTGTGCTATTTTGGTTGAGAAGATTATAAAATTGCCTTGATTTTTTGCATTCTAAAAGAGTATTTATATTTGACATGACCAGAGGGTTTTGTGACTTAGTTACACTTCCATCAAAAATCGCTTTTTTCATCCATGCTTTAAGAGCACTTATAATACTCATATATTCTAAAAAATTAATTTTCACTTGTGGATATAGATCACAAACAGATTCATAAGTCAAGAAACCTCCCTCTTCATTTAAAACATCATTAAGGTATCGGATATTAGCATCAAACATGGATTTATTGAAAAATACTTTCCCCCCCAACAAGGATGTTGGGATTATAAAAAAGAGGAGCATTTGCTGTAACTGCAGTTGGGTTTTGTTTATGATGTAGCTCAATCCATGAGTCAAATACGTCCACCCAAAATTTGTTTTTTAGTGATTTTTTTAATATTTTTAATATATTCAATTCCACATGTTGCAACTTTATTTATATCTACTATTGGTATAAAATCATGTAGATCTCTATTTGACAGTAGGAGTTTTCTCATCCAAAATAATTTTAAGGAAGATGTAAAAGCCTTTACATTTATCATCTTTAATCCCACATCTTCATATGTTTTAACAATTACATCCTTTTTTATTCTATGTTGAGAGTGGTTCCACAGGAAGGAAAAAAATACTTTATCCAACTCTTTATAAAAATTTTCATCTGGGTTTGGAATTGCCATAAAAATATGGTTTAATAAAGGCAGAACCAAAGTTTTTATAACAGTGATTTTTCCTATTGGTGTTAAGTGTCTTTTCTCCCACTAATGCAAGATTGATTTTATTCTGCTTAACTTTGGCTGATAATGCAATTTAGACATATTTTGAAGCTCTACATCAAAATTAATTCCAAGTAAAGTGAATCTATTAGTCCCCCATTTCAGATTAAAATCTCTGTAAATGATATCTTGACTATATCTTTACATTTCATTTGTTTGGTAAAATCTTACAAATAAGTACTATACTTTTCTTTAGTTAACTCTAGTAAAGCGATTTTTTACAATGAATTTCAGATAGATATATTTTATTTTTCAAACTTCCTTCAAGTATTTTTTTTATTAAGACAAACTTTTTCTTAATATTTACATATTTTATTTTTAAAAACCTATGTTATTTACGATATATTAATGCATTTAGCCATTAAATCTTCAAAAAAGTTCTAGTGTAAGGTTTCTTATTGTAAATCAAAGTATCAAAGTATTCACTAAGGTAAACAATATTTAACTGTAGTAAATGTTGGATAGGGAAAGAGTGGAGAACATTTTCAAAGACATAACGCATTTTTACAATATAATCGATGAATTTCTGTCCTAAAACGAATACCCTCTGATGCAAAAAGAGGATGTAAGGATTTGGGGGACATTGTGTAAAAAATAAAAAAAAAAACAATACGTACATCTTACTAAAACCATTCAGGGAAGGTTTCTAACAAAAACAACTCGTTTTTTTCTGATATAAGTCATATCAACAGAGACAACGTCAATTGTTTCACTCTCAAAGCCTTTTTTTATAACACCGTGGCCCTGCAGATCAAAAATTTTGAGAATAAAAATAACACCGTGGCTCTAGCATGTACATGTAGTCATGATTAGATCACTTAAAATGAAGCCCTTTGATATTAAGTGCTCAATTGAATATCAAAAGGCATATATTCCTTTCTGTCGTGTCCTTTCATACATATTTTTCCATTATAAAGTTGAGAACCTTTACAAATTAATTTGTACAGAATAATTACATTTATCAAAACTATTTACTACAACGCCCCATTGATCCTGTGGTAGATTTTTGATATAAGCTTTTACTCATTTCACTTACACATATCCCGTGGTAGGTATTTGATATAAACTTTGATACCTGTCACATATCTTATGACTTACTGCTTTTCTTTTTTTTTTTTTTTTTTTTGACTAATATTGTAAAGATCAACATGAACGCCAAAGCTTTTGTCAATCTAACGACCATACATTTTTTTTTGATCGTATTCAGAACATGCTCTAATATAGGACACTAAACACCAATTTCAGGCGGAATTTTACAAACGATTTTATTTGACAAAAAGTATGAGAAATATTAGGAAAACAAGTGATCAACATGAACGCCAAAGCACGACTTAATGAAAGGTTAATTTTTGTCAAGATTGTCATAAATCTACGATTTTGCATACATTTTAGTTCAAAAATTGTTGAGGTGACTTTTCATTTTAATCAGATAAGAAAGGAAATCCGTTCTGTTGTTCCTTTTATAACATCTAAAAACTGGTCGTCAAATGATGGATGATTAGTAAGTCACGCCTACTGTTCAAAGTAGTCAATCTTTTGCGGAGGTAAGAAAATTTGTCTTCTAAGTATAGTGAATTCATCCATACAATCAGTTTTAATCATGACCTATTAGGAAAATAGACATTTGGCGCATTTTTTCTTCTTTTTTATTAGAAGATAAAAGCTTCAATGATGAACAACATGAACGATCTAGAGAATAATGCTTCAGTTAATGGATTTATTCATTTGACTTTTGAGGCAAATATAATCTATCAACCGGTAAATACAATCTAACAACTGGCAAATACAATATATCAACCGGCAAATACAATCTATCATCCGGCAAATTCAATCAAACAACTGGCAAATACAACCAATCAACCGGCAAATACAATCTAACAACCGGCAAATTCAATCTAACAACTGGCAAATACAACCTATCAACTGGCAAATACAATCTAACAACCGACAAATACAATCTATCATTTAGTCGAATGGTGACTGACTTTTTTCATATACCGGTAAATTGTTAGGCCATTGATTTCAAATTAATTGAATTGTCTATGGTGTTTCCGTTTGCCTGTTCATGACGAAGAACACAGTAAAATTGTGGACGGTCTACAGGACGCATACCCCTCCATGGCACCTGATCCCACCTATTATGATTTAAGGTGGTGAAAATTTTGCACTGTTTCCATCTTACATTGCTTTAATTGAGTTTTGAGAATAATTACTTTTCATTGATTTCATTTTTTCAATTATTTTCGGTACCTTCAAGGGTATATAGCTTGAGAGAAATTTTTGATATTTTTTCCTATTTTTCAAATTGACTTAACTTTTATATCTGCAGTCAAGGTAACAGGCCAATAAAGAATAAAATATTTTAAAAACTGACAACTCTTGATGAAAGAAACCATCAAATAGTATTTTTCAACATCGTGCATGTTGTAAATTCAAATGCAAGTGGTTTCCACATAAACGATTTCGCATCACTAACGTGTACTTTATCCGTATTTAGTACACATATATACAGGTATCCTGTAATATTTTAAAATCCTCTTAGGGGTTCCATCAAAGTTTGTCCTGGGAGGGGGAAGGCTTGAATAGCTTATTTTTATTTCATTATGTTTGGATTTTTTTTAAAATTCTTGTTTATGTTTCAAGTAGTAAAAAAGAAGGTTTATAACCATTCATTTCTGTTGAATTGATTATCTAAGTCATCGCTAGATATTGTTTCAGTTCATTGTGGCGCCAACTGACAAAAATAATGATTCCCATTTCGAAATTTGATAAGGGAAGAAAGATCATGTCCTCGACCTATTTAGTGTTACCGCTAACTTCATTCGCATTTTCTGTCATTCAAGTCCAAAAGTGACGGTTTCCTCTTTTGCAATAATTACTCTTAAACCCTTTACAAGTTTTCATTGTACATAAAGAACATGGCTACAGATTTATTATCATTTTCCGCTGAAATGTAGCTGGTATTGTTTGATTTGAATGAGAAAAATACAGATGTTTCATATTTCATGTGCACTAAAATGCCATTTGATAACAAATTTTCTTTCCAAAACGCAATACATTAACCAACATGTATGAAGGCATTGGCATTATGTTAATTACGTATTTTATATTTGTGCGTTAAAAATTACAGGCTATAGGACAATTCAGTTAAACACAACCAACAAAAATGTGCATTAAAAAACTGATAAATCTATCTCTGTTATTATATAAGATGAATTTAAAGTAGGCAAAATGTGAGAGGATTTTACATGTAACGGTCCACTACTTCTGCTTAACATTGTTTATATATCGCACAAGTAGAAAAACACTTAGATATACCACTTTAGTCACTTCAGATGCTTAATTAATCTTATCCTATACTTATCAGCCTCACAAATAGGGGGAACAAAATGTATAGTTCTCATCGCCCGCGTGGCGCAGCCATTAGAGGGTTTGCTATAGAATCACGGAGACAGAAGTTGAAATTTGCGTCGCTAGTTAGAATCACACTGAGAAAAGTGGAGCCTGGTTCTTAGGGTGATACCGAATAAACTGAGGTTTTGTGTCGGAATAGATGCTGACACAAAAAAATCCCTCACTGCTCAAAATTTTATGTCCCGAGTACACATCCAAATCATTGGCCCCTGAGCGGAAAGTGGAAGCGTCTCAATATGTCAGAGTGAAAAATTCTCGAAAGGGCATTCAAAAAACAAAACAAAATTGAAGTTCTCACAAAATCTTTAAAATACACAAGCCATTACCTCATTTTTTATTATTTATCATCAAAGCTATTGTCAAAGAGCTGACTCTTAAAAATATTCTTCACTGTATAGTTTTAAAAATTGGACACGGATTTCAAAGTTAATATTTTCTGTATATTTCTGTATAATATCACGAATTATATATTTTAATAGCATTTTACACAAAAATTAATTAAAAATCTTATTTTATTTAAAAGTTATTAAAACTTTAAATTTTTTGGTGGGTTTATTGACACATCCTTGCACTTTCACAAATCTTAACTTTATTCTTAATCCTTAGTAAAAGTATGGCAATGCCTGGTGTATTAATAAATTTTAAAACCTTAAAAATAAGGCTATTCAGAGTTGAAATGTTAGAAAGCAGAACTACTTCACAAGTATCGCCATTCCGTTGTGTACAGAGTTTTGCGAATCGATCACACTCGTGTTATGTACACAGGTTTTTGTAAACATGTTATTGTTTGATGTTTACGATTCATCGGGTGCGTTAAATCGCTTAACAGTCTGTTTATATATCTGCACAAGTAGACAATATATTGTGTGTTTGTTTTGCTTTAGATGTCTACTCTGAATTTTCTGGATTATAGTATTAAATTTTTCATTAATACACATCGGGATTGCCACTTTTCCCGGTTAAGAATAAAGTTAAGATTTGTGAAAGTGCAAGGATGTGTCAATCAAACCCGCCAAAAAATTTAAAGTTTTTATAACTTTTAAATGAAATAAGATTTTTAATTAATTTTTGTGTGAAATGCTATTAAAATATATCCCTCACTGTAATAGTTATCCAGAGAAAATATCCAATTTCAAATCTGTGTCAGAAAGTGGGGACCTTTAAAGACAAAAACAAATAAATCAGCAAAATAAAAAACAACATTCATTCTCACAAGATCTTTAAAATACACATATGCCCCTTTATTAATATTTTAGGATTATTTCAAAGACATTGTTATTATGCCTCCACCTCACACCCTTTGCAGGGTAAGAAAAGACAAAAAAAACAAAAGGTTACAAAATGCAACATGATATTTAGAGTGTGTTGTGAGCTTCTTCTCTCAATTTTTGATAGATGCAAGTGGCAATTTGTATCTTTTTCCTTTGAAAGAATAGTAATGAGTCCTCCTTTCTGACTTGTCAGTCACCAAAAACTGAACTGAACTGAGCAATAGAAAAATTGTTTTTGAAGACATAAGTATTAATCAAAGATAATGTTCAGCTGAACTCGATAAAGGTTATA
The DNA here is from genome assembly GCF_032062105.1 of Saccostrea cuccullata. NCBI lineage: Eukaryota > Metazoa > Mollusca > Bivalvia > Ostreida > Ostreidae > Saccostrea > Saccostrea cuccullata. The sequence continues at coordinate 40,097 of NW_026930842.1, forward strand.
CATGTAGGTGAATCATTTGAGAGAAGCTTCCTACTAATGTATGTGTGCATCTCTTGCTGCATCAATGGGGAAAATGGAATTGCTCCAAAAAACTAACTTTAACCTAGTTACTAATTAAGAAAATGAAGGTCTGATTCAGTAAAAGGAGTCAATCTGGAAGTTTACATCCATAATCCATAAACCATTCCAGATAAATCATCATGAGGCATAAATTATATGGAAAATTATCTACAACGTGAACTTTAACTTCATCAATTATCCTGTAATTGAAGGTCAGATTCAATATTTGAGGCATATTTTATAATTTGCAGCTAACGGTTGGAAAAGGTTTCACTGGGATTGCAACTGCTGCAAAGGACGATCAATTTCACAAATTATGAAAGCTGAATTAGCAAATATTCATAAAAGGTATGTATATGCACACTGCTTTCAGACTTGATTCGGATGCTGGATCTAGGGACATTTTCCAGATAATGGTGAAATTTTATTACCAAGTTAGTATTCACCCCTTTGGTAACCAAATTTGCAAGATATACCTCTAGCGATGAACATCTACCAAACATACTTCAGATGCTGGATATAATTTACAATATTGACCACTTTATTTTATTTCAAAATAACTATGATCCCCGTGGCGATAAAACTAGTATTCCTGATGCATCTGTGATTGCATACTACCATATACATTACTAGTAAGCTTCAGATGCTGGATCTGACCTACACATTCTGAATAACTAGCGAATCAAATTTAAGTTTTTGGAGCACCATGTTTCGCTACCAAAGGGATAATTGTAATTCAAAATAAACTTGCTTTTTATACTTTAATCGGAATACCAGCGCCTACGCAAACGTTGAGGTATAGAATAAGCCTAGCTGCATAACTGTAACGTACCAAATATATATATTGACAGACCGGAGAGTCATCCATCGAAAAAATGTTTCTTTATTGCGCATAAAAAGTTGCGCTTGGTTCAGGATTAATTCTTCCAACGTAATCGGGAGGCCCGGGTTCAATTCTAGTTCTCGGCGCCGCGTCAAACGGTTACCTTAGACGTAAAGATAGGTAGTGATTGTTCCTTCGCCAAGCGCTCGGCACTAGAAGTAAAAGTTAAGGGTCTTTCGGATATAACCTTGAAAACGTAGGTACCGTGTCACGGTAATCGTTGGCATGATAAAGAAGCCTCACTGCTCAATGGCCCTGAGTGCCGAGTATAGGTTTAAATTTGAAGCCCGTCACCGGCATACGGTGAAGTCTCCATATGAGTGAAAAATTCTCGAGAGGGACGTTAAAAAGCATACAATCAATCAATTCTTCCAAACTCCTACCTTAATTGCAAAAAATGCATGATTTAAAAAAAAATCCTACTACTCTATCACGTACTCTCGTAGTTGATATTTGCACGAAGAGCGTTGGGCCGAAGTATCTTCCAAACCAAAATGGCAGTATATATATTTTGATTTTCATTTCAGGGCAAGGAGGTTACTAACACCAATTATAAGGAATTATTTGTTGTCAAAACAGTGAAAAATATATTTAGGAACACATGGTTAGTAATATTTTGGTAGGACAGTTTCAAAAACACAGAGAAATAAATCGAAAAAAACAAGCGCATTAAATAATAGTTTTTTCCGGCCTGTGGTCAATATATTTTTCGGAGAGCTACAGTTCGATCTGCTGTTAAGAAAACCCCCATCTAGACTTAATGGAGTTAATAATAGAGAACTTGACAATTAAGCTGGCCTATGAACCACATGCATGAGAGAATGTATTTACTCACGTGATCCACAAATGACTGTAAAACGAGGCTGACTGCCACACCTCCCTTCAGGAATATCGCGGTCAAAATGATAAGGACATTTATGTAGAGCTGTTTCATTTCCAAGACAATGATAATTCAAATGCTGTATTGATTTGGATTTCTCAGGAAGATCTTTGATGGATCGAAATTCTGCTACACATCGAGTTCTGAAAAAAATAACAAACACAGTATTGGGAGTATGCTCATCTCAGTATTTTCATAACACACGGGAATTAATTTAACAAGGGATTTATCATTTCGACAGACGTTTATATGTCTGGATTTTCTTAAATTAAATAAAATTTATGGTTGGTTTTCTTCATTTAATTGTTATCAAGCAAGGAATAAACAAGCTATTTCAAGCTTTGGTTAGGGTTTATTCCAAGATAGAGTCAGCATTTTCTGCTTCAAGGCAAAAGCACAAAGGGGTTAAAGTTATAATCGAGAATCACTTCTTCAAATATATGAATTTCTGACATTTTTCTTTGAAAACCGTGCTACCACGGGTTTTGTGTAAGTCATAGGGAGTTGTTATTTAAAATATGTCATCACAAAATCTCAAACAAAAAAAATCAGAACATATCGAAAACTATGTTATTCCATTTTCTAACCTTCACCACGAAGAAATAGAAATCTTTTATGACATAAACTTTTCTTTTATGAAAAAAATCACTAAATATGGTCAGATACATGCATTTGTATTTAAAGTGAACAGATATATTTTGCTATAGTTTGATGGACAAAAGATTACACTCACGATGGCTGTCCCAGTTGTCTGCAAACAACTCGGGCGTTGGCTGGATACCAGTGTGGACCACACATTGTATGCCATTTCTGGTTGTAATGGGCTTCCACAATATAACTTCCATCCTCAGACTCAAAGTTCGTGAGACGAACCAGATCGAAACCTTAAAAAATTAAACAATGTGCTTCATTTAAAAAAAACATGGCGATTTTCTTTTACTTGTTTTAAATATCTTACATGTACAATATATATAATGAATTGCATTTAAAAACTTTGATGATCCAAAAATTAAACTGCAACATGGATTTTTTCCCAAATAAAACATAAACACCCATTCCCTACAAAATGTATGCTTCATGATATGAAACACTCAATTTTTTATGAACCTGCAAGGAGAAATTAAAATAACAAGAGGCCCATGGGCCATATCGCTCAACTGAGAAGCTTTGACCATGCTTTTCTTTACCAGATTTGCCCCTTGTAATACATATTGTGAACCCACCCTACCCCACTGATCATAATTTTGACAATTTGAAAACTACACTATTTCAGGATGCTTTCACATAAGTTTCAGCTTTTCTGACCCAGTGGTTCTTGAGGAGAAGATTTTCAAAGATATTCCGCCCTATCCCCGGGGGTCATGATTTGAACAATTTAGAATCTACACTACCCGATATGCTTCCACATAAGTTTAAGCTTTTCTGGCCCAGTGGTTCTTGAGAAGAAGATTTTCAAAGATTTTTATAATATATTTCTATATGAAACTTTGATTCCCCATTGTGGCCCTGCCCAACCCCAGGGGGTCATGATTTGAACAATTTAGAGTATACACTACCCCAGGATGCTTCCACATAAGTTTCAGCTTTTCTGGCCCAGTGGGTCTTGAGAAGAAGATTTTTAAACATTTTTCCAATATATTTCTATGTTAAACTTTGATTCCCCATTGTGGCCCCGTCCAACCGCCGGGGGTCATAATTTGAACAATTTAGAATCTACACTACTTGAGGATGCTTCCACATAAGTTTCAGCTTTTCTGACCCAGTGGTTCTTGAGAAGAAGATTTTTAAAGATTTTTCCTGTATATTTCTATGTAAAACTTTGATTCCCCACTGTGGCCCCGCCCTACCCCCGGGGGTCATGATTTGAATAATTTGGAATCTACACTACCCGAGGATGCCTCCATATAAATTTCAGCTTTTCTGGCCCAGTGGTTCTTGAGAAGAAGATGTTTAAAGATTTTTTCTGTATATTTCTATGTAAACTTTGATTCCCCATTGTGGCCCCGCCCTACCCCCGGGGGTCATGATTTGAACAATTTAAAATATACACTAGCCCAGAATGCTTCCATATAAGTTTCAGCTTTTCTGGCCCAGTGGTTCTTGAGAAGAAGATTTTTAAAGATTTTTCCTGTATATTTCTATG
>NW_026930843.1:0-4411 GCF_032062105.1 Saccostrea cuccullata
TTTGGTAGTAATAATTGTCATACACACATTTAAAAATCTGTTAAAAAAATAGCTTTGCCAAGTAATTTTTTTTTTCATATAATGGATAAAATAGCAATATCTCTATATTTTACTATTAATAGACCTGTTTCCATGGCAACCGGGTAAACTATCATGCTTTCTTTCATATTGTCAATCTTTTTATTCATTGAAGTTTCAGTGAGAAAAAAATTAGCTGAATCCAAGACATCGCGTGGCCACGTCGTTTTGATTTTTATAGAGAATTGATATTAAAAGGTTAAACCTAATAGATGCTTTGATCGATGAGTACCAGAAACAATAGATAGTCCATTTCTGTTGATTTATGTCATGAATCAGTCATGAATCTTTCACAATTCTAACAAATGGAAAGATCTGAAAATTGTGTTACAAGCACAGTGCAAATCCAGATGAAACACACTCCGCTTCTTACATTCAAAGCTTAAGTGATTCCTGATCGATTATTGATTTGGTTCTTATAATTAACTGCATCGACAACCTATATAAAACTGATATCAAGCAAAAAGCGGATAAATACCAGTTGAAGGCTAATGTTATGCTAGGAAAAAAAATACCGCAGTAAAAATGGAGATATGTTATTAACTTGTACTGAACATAATTTCTTAAAAATTTTGGGGCGCATATGGCCTAAGCCAATCAGATTTACACAAATATACACAAAAACAGCTTTATATAACTTGGCTCCGCCAATGGAACATGGCAAGGGAATATTAAATACTACATTAAGTTTCTATATATTCTCAATAAACAGTGTGAATGAAAAGTCTCAAATTCTATCATTGACAATGGGAACAGTGAATAACTGGGCGGACAAACAGTTAAAATGGAATGCATTTGAGTACAATAACATTACAGACATTACTCTACCGTCAGGGAAAATATGGTTTCTGAGATCAATTTGTATTCATAGTGTAGTTTTGAATGACCATTGCTTTTCTTAAGACTCATCGTCAATTGTATCATCTGGTGGAGCAGTTGTTATGCCAATTTCTTACAATATTTCAGTATCATGCAGGATTAGTTTGAAATATTATCCTTTTGATAAACAAATATGTACGGTTATATATTTAAATGGTTTCCCGGGTATTGTAAAGCTTCGCTTCCATTTAATGCAAAATGATATGTTGGGAAATTTTACGAAACACCTAGAATGGTCACTTACAAACGCTACAGCAGCTTTACAAGATATTCTTGATATCGGACAAGACGAAAAACTGGCCTTGCTCATTATTCACCTTACAAGAAACCGTTGTTTGCAGTGTGTCCACATCTTATACATGTATGGATTTTATCTGCATTAAATGTAGTATGCTTCTTGATTTCCGCAAAATCAGGAGAGAAAATGAGTATTTGTATTGCTATTTTCCTAACCTTTGCTGTCCTTTTGACGACGATGAAGGACTTTATGCCACAGACATCTGATGAAGTCTCGTACTTTCTCGTCTATTTATTCATGCAGTTAACAGTGAGTGGAATGGTTGTGATACTGGAAGCCATTGTTCTACATGTTTATTATCAAACGGAGGAATCAAGCGGAAGTGTAAGCGAAATGTTGATAAAGCTTGAGAAATCTGATACTATCAACAAGGAAATCAAACTCAGCAGAACAAGTGATATATGTCACAGTCGCAAATTGATAAAATATTTGGGATATTAGTTCAGTTTTGTTTCTCTTCGTCCCTTGCTGCACACTTGGTGTTTTCAGTGTTTCAAATTTAAAAATTATATTTAATAATAATAATCAAATAAAAATCCGTATTAGTGAAGTATTTTTTTGCGTACAAAAAGAAATGAATTTGAACATTTTTAGCTTAAACTATGCCCATGTGCTTTAAAATATAAAATTCTTTTTGAAATTGGCGATAAAGACAGAGAACAAAATGTTTTTGTTTTACTGACTACTAAAAACAAATGAAAATTAACAATCAAGGGAATTGTTTAAAATAAGATATTTGCGCAGTTTTTGTTAAGACATGTGTATTTTTGTCACAGGGTGAATAGATTAATATTATAATAAATATTATGTTATTTATTTGTTAATAATTTGTAAACTAATATACTAATCATTTCATTACCATCATCATCATCATCTTATACAGCATAGTGAATTACAGTACTCATTCATGAAGTAGCTTATTGATATTCATGGGGGTGCAAGGTGTTTGTGTCAGAATGGGTGCGGCTTGATGATGTGTGATTGGCTGATATTTTAGTGTGAGAAGTGTGTGAGTGGTTTTACTAGTTTGGAACCAAATACGCATGCTTGGCGAACCCCTAATAACTCACTCCACCCTGTGTCTCCATATATAGTCTTTCATAATCAATGAAATAGTAGCTTAGTTTTCATATTCAATTATTTATTTAATTAATTAGAACAGTTAAACTAATCTAAAATAATTAAAAGTGTGAATGTTGAAGTGCTCATTGGTATTATTATATCATCAAGAAAGTAATTGAAATATAGATAAAGAATCCACCAACAGCTGTTTTATTATTTATGGAGTAACAAATATAGGTGTGTCAGAATGTGCTTTGTAAGAGATGGCGGCATTAAGAATATTCTCACTGGTGTGTTATTGAAAGACTCTTTTTGGCAAAATAATAAAAGTGTACTTGATTTTAGTGACTTATTTCTATTTTCACATTTATTTTCATGAGCTAAGTGTAGTCCATTATGTTTTAAACGATTTCAATGCTCAAAACACAATTGAAATATCGCCTTCAATACTAGTTCAACAATAAAGATCTGAATTACAATATAACATGGAAATGACTGAAACCTTTTGCGTTTTATGTCTTTCAAATCAAGCAAACTTAGTTCACCTGAATCAGCTAGGTGTACTTAGATTATTGCTACTTGTATTCACATTTATCATATATTTTTTATTATATACATAATACACATGAGTCGCCACTTAACGTCCACCCGTAAATAAGACAGAAACCAATTTCAATTAGTTTTGGCATATTGTATGAATGAGTGTAACCGAGAAAGAGAAATATTTGTGGTATTTTCACCATAGGAGGTTCTCTAAAGTGAATCAATATAGTAATAGTCATATTTCCTCGAGTTTATAGAATTCAAAACAAAAGGCATCTAATGAGCAAGAACGATTAGTGAAATTAACTATATAGGAAGAGCTCTTTTAATGAAGCGATATTTTTACTCTACCTCGAGAGAAGAATTTCAATTCAATTTGATTTTCTACATTAATTTTGTAGATTTACATGTAACTTTGATTATTTATTTTGTTTGACTTTTATTTCGAAAATGATTAGGCTAGAGGCTAGGCAACCACTTGGCGATGGAAGGCTGCAAATTTAGACCTATACTGGGTAATCAGGTAAATTTAGACCGTTACACAGCAATCAGGCAAATTTGATTTATACTCGGCAATCAGTCAAATTTAGACCTTTACACAGCAATCGTGAAAATTTAGACCTTTACACAGGAATCAGGCAAATTCAGACCAATACTCGGCAATCAGGCAAATTTAGACCTTTACACAGCAATCTGGCAAATTTGAATCATACTCGGCAATTAGGCAAATTTAGACAAGTCCTATTCTCGTCGATCTCTTAGTTGCTTCTGAAAACTTTTAATCACAAGATGTTGCTATCAGCGTTGAGAATCAATGCAAAATATTCATAATCGTGTTGGATTCTGGAATTATGGCCAGTATCTTAATATTCCTTGGTGTATAGTCTTTAGGATAAAATGGCCAAAGTAAAATGTAGTCCTGCAAGGACAATGCTTTGGCAAGTATAACTTTTTTTTTAAATATATACAAAGTGCGCCCCCTGAAAATAAAAGAAAACAAAGTAAATAGTATAAAACGAAGACTGTTCTAAGGAATCACTGTCTAGTTAGTGTAGTATGCCAGGTACATCAACGATAGTGAGAAACTTGGGATAATTTGCATTACGGGCGAATCCCATTATGCATAAATAATCCCATGTTTCCCACTATCGTGATGTCCCTGGCATACAATACTAACTAGACAGTGATTCCTTGTATTTCCATTTCATTGTGAAATAAAGTTGTAGATTTAGACTTTAAAAATGTAGACTAATCGTTTTAAATTACTTGAGAACTCCCATGCCAATTTCAATAGTCCTCGCCCATTGACGTCCAACGCAAAGGCAGCCGCACCAGATTTACATGCATATTTGCCTTCCTTAGCTCAGACAAAGAGATAGATATGCATCAGATTTGCATGTGTATTAGGCCTCCTTTGCTTCTGACCTATCAACCTATCTAATTTACATTCCGGCAGAATTATGAAATGAACTCCCCTAACTTTCAAGGAGTTATCGCAGAAAAAAAATAGAAAAGGAAACATTACAACATATTCTAAAAAAAAAGATTTTT